>NW_023458578.1:755775-771564 GCF_013731165.1 Rhagoletis pomonella
TGCATTTTCTTCCATATAAAAAAATATACTTTGTATGGAAAAAAATGTCCAAGACCGTCAGCAAAGAAAGTTATCAAAAATCAACGGAATTTTTTATGGACTTAGAACTTCCACATTATATTTAAGTTTAACAGGCCAAATTTTTGTCAAGAAATTCTAGTAAAAAAGTTGGCAATTTGTATGAAAATTTGTTGATATTTCCTAATTTTGGCACAAGTTTACAACTTAGATTTATACGATTTTTTTTAGATAATCAGCTATACTATTTTAAAATATTTACAAAAAAGTTTCAGAATTAAAAACATTGCGAATATTGTTAAAATATCACTTTATGATTTGATTTTGAGCTACTATGTATACACACACTTGAATTAATAAAATATTTTGCTACACCTATGCAATTAAACTGTTTCTTATTTCATCTCTTAAGTTCCTAGAAATATTTGCTGTACTACTGTCCGCTTCCACCATATTCACAGTTTCTAATAAATGTACATCTTCTGTGGGAAAAACTTCTGAAGGTTGCAGCTCAGCTTTAAATTGCAGACAAATGTTGTGCAAAGCGCAGCAAACGTTCATTATAGCTGAAACCTTTTGCGGAGTATAATGCAGCTCGCGTGCTGCCAAAAGACATCGAAACCTTCCTTTCAATATTCCAAATACTCGTTCGATGATTGACCGTCCTTTGGCATGGCAGTGATTAAACCGGCCTTCCGCTGAATTTTCGGCGGCATTACGATAGGGAGTTAACATCCATGGTTCCAATGGATATCCTGAGTCGCCTTAAATAATTTGAATGCAATTATTAATACATTATCGATATTAAAGTATTAATTGATGCTAACCAAGACTCCATATCCCTCTCTCGCCATTATCAAAACGAGCTTTTAAAGCCCTTCTCTCACTGGACAGGTTCCATACATGGGAATCATGGCATGCACCACCGTATCGCGCGTCAACAGCTCTAATTCTCATCTTGTGGTCACACATCTAAGAATTTTAATTTGAAAAATTGTTGTTGAAAACCTTCATGATAATGCAATACTTACAACCATTGCATTCATACTGTGCTTCAGTTTTCTATTGTAGTACAAATGCTCATTCCTTGTTGGTCTTATCATTTGTATATGTGTGCCATCTATTGCAAACAACACGCCCGGAATGCCACACTTTTCATAGAAGTATAATTTCGCCTCTGTTTCCTCTGCGTCCGTACTTGCAAAATTAATGTGTTGTTGGCAAAGCGTTTTCTCAATGGCTTTGCACACTTCAATAAGGCAGCGTGACATTGACTGCTGAGAAAGGCTTACGTGTTGGTCTTGGCCAATTTGGTGTTGATAACCTCCTTGCCCCAATAATTTCAGTGCGGCGGCCAGCTTAATAATGGGCGGAATTGCTGTGGATTTTCGAGGAGTACTTAACTCCGGCGTAATGGCATTTAGCACGTACCGAAACGCTTGCTTGTTTAGGCGGAAATTTTGCGTAAAACTGTAAAGGGATAATTATAAATACATAAAATATAAATAGTCACAAATAAAGCAATCCTTTTACCATTTATCATTGAGAGTGAATATGGCCTTATCCCTAAGCGCTCTCAATTGCACTCGTTCCGCCACTTGGCCTTCATCTGCTTCCAACCATATCGTCACTGAATCCATTTGGTAATTTTTTTTATCAAGGACTTTCACTAATATTAAATATATTTAACACAACAATTACTGAGTTCTTAAGTGCACAAACTTCGCAATCGAAATGTTAGCAATTTCATCTTGTTTTGATTTTAGTTTCTTTCTTTATTTTGCATTGCGTTTGACATTTGGCGAACAGTGTTGCTCTCTTTTTTCGAATATCTTCGAAAGTTGATTCGAACGAACTATGGAGTACGAATGGGGCTTCGATTCGAATTTGGCTTTCGAATAGAACAACCTTTCGACTCGAACTACAGAGTAAGGGCCCAGATTCGAAGTCGCGAATGTAGTTCTTGTAACGGGTCTTATTTAGTTTACAGAACTCATTTTTATAGAAATGATATTTACTGAAATAGCATTGCTTTTTTGTTAACTTAAATTTTCTGAAAAACTTATTTCTCAAATTTTTTAGGCGCTTTAAATCCTTCGAGAACCAAGGAGGTTTGTAGATTTTTGGTTTGGAAACTGGCACATGCTTTGAGCAACAGTCAGATAAATAGGTTTTGAATAAGTTAAAACAACCTTCGACTCTGGTATCCTGAAACAAGACATCCCAATTTATGTCACTTAACTCTATATCCAACGCAGCAAAGTCACAGCGATTATAATTGTATGAAATATTTTTTTGTTTTAGGGGGTCATCAAAATATTAAAAAAATTCGAAATCAAATTCCAGCGGTAAGTGATATAAGTTAGGAGGAGATATCGAAGACGAAGGCTGCGATATTAAAAGTTTATATTGTAGGTTACAAAGAGTAAATCTAGAAGACGATTTATATTGTTTCCAAGGCCATTTATTTGTGTAAGGCCAATACTCAAGAAGTTATCAATAACATAAGATTCCATAGGACTGTGTACATTTCTATGAGTCAATAATAGATTATTATCTAAATACGACCAGCATAAGTTACTTAGGTTAAAATCACCAAGCACGCAAAGTTGACTATCACCAAAATTTCGATGGAGAGCTAACACATTGTCAACATGCGACTTATATAAGCTATCACAGCTAAGCGGAGGTATATAAGAAGCGAAGATATACAGCAAACCCAGGGAACCTCCAACACGAACACAGAGTTGATCTAGAATCGTGTCCTCGTTCAGAAGAGGAGAGAACGAGGCTTGGAGGTTGTTACGAGCCGCAATCAACACGCCGCCTCCTCTGCTACATCCTGTTTTGATGGGATGCCTGTCCTTCCGGAAAACATCATACATGATCGGGTCAAAAAACTCTGCATCGAAAAAATTTGCATTGAGCCAAGTCTCAACGATAACAATGATGTCGTACTCCAAGTGCGCACTTAACATTCGAACAATATCGGCCTTGGTTCGGAGTCCTGAGGCATTTTCAAAATAAATTCGTATTCGCTTTTTTGGCCCGGGTGGAGCAGCTACATTGAGGGGAGCTGCCTTACTTGCTTTTGAAAAAAACGGAACAGTCGAACATTTACGTTGGTTGGCCAGATTTCCGGCTTTAGGATATTGGAATATACATACTCCGGAACACCTCATTTGAAGTTGACATATTTGAGTAAGCTCTCGTTGGCATCTTTTTTTTATCAGCTTGTAGCAGGCAATGTGTTGCTTATCAATGCTGACCTGATTCGCAACATAGTTTGCAATATCATCTTCAGTAACCGATGGCTTAAACGAAGATAAATGGAGCCACTTATGACGCGCTACTACTCGAAGATCGTTGTTATTATTACGTCCTACCACAATTTTATGACGCTGTCTATCACGTTTACTCTGCACTGTTTTCCAGCCAGACTTATCGGCAGCAGCGGCAGTATCTACAGCATCCACAGGTACAAGCTCATCAACAGCCGGGCCAACATTAGTTTCAGACACAACAGTTTCAACAGCCAATTGGGAAATAGGCAAACCAGGGGAAGACGAATTACCAGCAGTGCTATCTAATGAAGAGTGCGAGGCACCCGCCGAACATGATGTTAAATTCACTTTAGCGAGTAGCTTTTTGTTCATCGACTTCGGTGCAGTTGAACTGTTATTATTCCCCTGTGCTTGCGAATTATCACCAAAACAATCAGCACTTGCCAGCATTGGCGAGGGCGAGAGCAGCAGCATCAGCTTCAGTAGAAATGTTCGGAATAGAGAAATAGAGATTACAGTTGCTATGAGCAACAGTAGCATTGGTCGGAACAGCTGCACTTTTCAGAGCACTAACATCAGCAACTAGCATCGCCAAACACTTTGCATTTTTGTTGTTGGCAGCATTAATACACAGGCAAATAGAATTAATTAGATTCTTAAAATCATCAAATTTCGCCGATAAGTCTTTGTGTTTGTTGTCTAGAGCACAAATGACCGACTCAAAACCAAGCTTTTGTGTAGCCAGAACAGAGTCATATGCTTTTATAATTTTTTCCGGCACATTCACACAATCCGAGCACCTGTAACTAATATGCCGATTCTTCTTAAAAAGATTAACATCATATTCAGATACAGGGCCTTGGCAACAAGCGCGGTGGAATCGTTTTCTGCAAAACCCACTACACGCCACTATTGAGGAGTCATTTCTAGCAAATGATTTATCACACTTTCCACACGAGTCTTCAATTTGTGATATAAATTGAGGATACAAAGAAAAATTCACAAAGAAAAAGCAAGAGCGAACTAAAAACACGTCTTTACACTTCGGCTACTCATTGCTCAATGATACAAAATATCACAAGTATGTATATATAATGCAAATTTGTCCTTGTATGTATAGATATGTATATGTACATGTGTTTGTGTGTGCGTGTGTATGTTTGTGTGTATGTGTGTGTGTGCGTAGTAATTTAGTGGCTATCTGCATACATAACGTTAATATAGGGGATTATCGTATTCAACTATATATTTCTATGCTTCAGTTTTCAACACCATCAGCATCATGGTTTGTAGTAGCTCTGTAAAACATAAATCAATTCATAAACTATAATAACATGAATTCTGCATAAATTTCATAAGATTTAAATATATTACCTCATGAAAATACCTTGAATTTCTTCTGGAATATTTATAGTTTGTTTACTGAATTTCAAACGATTTTCTAGGATATTTTAGGATCCGACAAGTAAACAGCTCGATTAAATATATCTAAAATTCTATGCTGTCTGCTGTCCTGGCGAGCTCTCTCTTTCATGTTTCTTCTATTTAATTTGTGCCATGCCTCACTTGAATCTTCGGAGTAAAATGCTATAGGCATTGGGAATTTCCTACAGACCTCACATCCATGTCTTAGTAATTTATGTGTGGATGGATTCATTCTACTAAATGGATACATGTTCCAATGCATCTAAATCTAAACGTTTCCTTGACTTGAAGCAAATTAAAATGTGTGCGATGTTCTTAACTAACGTGTAATCTAACTCTAAATATTCAGCAAACAATGAAGCCTCACTAAAACACCTTCTCGCCAAATTTCCAGTGTTTGTAGTACCATGTCCTTGCAAGCATAAATCAACCTTAACTCCTAATCTATCATATAGAACATTTTTTATTGCCTTCTTTCGTGCTATGAAGGTGTCTGAAAAAGTAAATACAGAAACACAATTACGTCTGTTCTTGTAAATCCAATGATTAAACAACCTCACCATGCAAGTTGGCACGTACATCCCATGTTTTGATAAGTAATCGGTATGATAAATGCAGCAAATGCTCGAACGCTTTTATTTCGGCATGTACCAGCCCCAATCCAAATAATAAAGACTCGACGTTGGGAATAAACTCGTCGTTCACGTTTCCGAACTGATGTGAGGTTTTTAAACATATAGAACATCTACTTCTAGCTGCATTTCCTACTAAGGTATTGACACATTTTCCATCGAACATTGTCCTATCAACGTGGTATTTTACTCGAATAGTTTTACCATTGCTCATTTGAAATGTGTGATGTGTTGATTAAGATAATCCCCTATATTAACGTTAAGTATGTAGATAGTCACTAAATTACTGCACACACACACACATACACACTTACACACAAACATACACACGCACACACAAATGTTTGTATGTACATATACATATCTATTCATACAAGGACGAATTTTCATTATATATATGTACATGTGAAATTGTGTATCTAAAATTACATAGATATGATCCACCATACATACATATGTGCATTTATATGTATGTATATCGCATAAAACGATTTAAAAAAACATTTAGGTATGTTTATATCAGAAAAATTTTTGTTTTTTTAGTTGACCATTGACCTCGGAATTCACGATAGGGAATATGTTTTTGCCGAATCGAAACAGTTTGGCTCTTTTCAGCAATACTTGGGGTTTCAAATACAATTCGCGCTAAAATTTTGTTACAAAGGTTATGGCGTTCAAATGTAGATTAGGATGAGCTAGTACAAATGAATGTAGCAGAAGATTGGTTGGCGCATGGCGGAGTGAGTTACCTAAACTTGCATCACTTAAGCTGAAGCGTTGGCTGGGTACGGGCTCAGTGGTCAACGCGGAATTTCATATCTTTGCGGTCGCTTCGGAAGCTGCTTATGCAGACCTCACATCCATGTCTTAGTCATTTATGAGTGGATGGATTCATTCCACTCCATGGATACATGTTCCAATGCATCTAAATCTAAACGTTTCCTTGACTTGAAGCAAAGTAAAATGTGTGAGATGTTCTTAACTAACGTGTTATCTAACTCTAAACATTCAGCAAACAATGAAGCCTCACTAAAGCACCTTCTCGCCAAATTTCCAGTGTTTTTAGTACCATGTCCTTGCAAGCATAAATCAACCTTAACTCCTAATCTATCATATAGAACTTTTTTTATTGCCATCTTTCGTGCTATGAAGGTGTCTGAAAAAGTAAATACAGAAACACAATTACGTCTGCTCTTGTAAATCCAATGATTAAACAACCTCACCTTGCAAGTTGGCACGTACATCCCATGTTTTGATAAGTAATCGGTATTATAAATGCAGCAAATGTTCGAACGCTTTTATTTCGGCATGTACCAGCCCCAATCCATATAATAAAGACTCGACGTTGGGAGTAAACTCGTCGTTTGCGTTTCCGAACTGATGTGAGGTTTTTAAACATATAGGACATCTACTTCTAGCTACATTTCCTACTAAGGTATTGACACATTTTCCATCGAACATTGTCCTATCAACGTGGTGTTTTACTCGAATAGTTTTACCATTGCTCATTTGAAATTTGTGATGTGTTGATTAAGATAATCCCCTATATTAACGTTAAGTATGTAGATAGTCACTAAATTACTACACACACACACACATACACACTTGCACACAAACATACACACGCACACACAAATGTTTGTATGCACATATACATGCATATCTATTCATACAAGGACGAATTTTCATTATATATATGTGCATGTGAAATTGTGTATCTAAAATTACATAGATATGATCCACCACACATACATATGTGCAGTTATATGTATGTATATCGCATAAAACGATTTAAAAAACATTTAAGTATGTTTATATCAGAAAAATTTTTGTTTTTTTAGTTGACCATTGACCTCGGAATTCACGATAGGGAATTTGTTTTTGCCGAATCGAAACAGTTTGGCTCTTTTCAGCAATACTGGGGGTTTAAAATACAATTCGCGCTAAAATTTTGTTACAAAGGTTATGGCGTTCAAATGTAGATTAGGATGAGTTAGTACAAATGAATGTAGCAGAAGATTGGTTGGCGCATGGCGGAGTGAGTTACCTAAACTTGCATCACTTAAGCTGAAGCGTTGGCTGGGTACGGGCTCAGTGGTCAACGCGGAATTTCATATCTTTGCGGTTGCTTCGGAAGCTGCTTATGCAGCTGCGCTTTATTGCCGGACGCAAAACGCAAACGGTGAGATAGAGGTTGTAATATGGCAAGTTCAATCTAGTCACGCCTGTAAACTCGGTAAGCTGTACGCGTGGGCAGACTCCACAGTTACGTTAGCGTGGTTACAAGGTACTCCAAGCCGCTGGTGCGTCTTCGTCGCAAATCGCGTTGTGGACGTACAGGAAGTATTGCCGGCAAATTACTGGAGACACGTCGCATCGGAACATAATCCTGCTGATTGAGCGTCGAGGGGCATCACGCCTTCTCAGTTGCTCGCGCACCCTCTATGGTGGCATGGGCCGCATTGGCTGCGAGCTCACATCGAACTTTGGCTTAATCCCTCAATACAGCTCAACACCAACCTCGAACTGAAGTCGAACAAGATGTCGCATCTAACGCAGACCACTTGCGAATAGGATATTTTGACCAGATACCACTCGTTCAACATCCTCAAGCGAGTAACCGCTTACGTAATCCGTTTCGTAAAAAAATCTCTCGCTCTACAGCAGAGGAACGAAGACTGGGTCCGTTAATCTGCGCAGAAATTCAAGAAGCTGCATTCGTTTTGGTAAAGTATGTTCAATCTAACGCCTTCGAGCAAGAAGTTTCCAATTGCAGATCAAGGAAGCTGGTGCCCGTTCGGAGCAGTCTCATCCATTTGCAGCCATTTCTGGACGCAAAAGGGGTCCTACGTGTAGGAGATCGCATCGAAAACGCTACGCTTTCCAACGATGCTAAGCATCCAATAATACTGCCAAATGGGCCTTCGTTGGCAAAGATAATCGCTGCCGAATTGCATATCACAACGTTACAAGTCGCACCTCAAATAATCCAGGCTACGCTTCAACGTTGATTCTGGGTCCCCGGTATTCGAAGCCTCGTTCGAAGTATATATCGTAAATATGTTCGCTGCAAACGTCTCAACCACAAGCCGGTGCAACAGCTCGCATCCCAACTTCCGCTCAACCGTGTAACTTGTACACGGTGTTTTTTCCACAGTGCTGTCGATTTTGCTGGGTCTTGCGCTTTGACATCCTCCCACGGAAGAGGTCCTAAGTCAACGAAGGCATACATTTGTTTGTTTATATGTATGAGTACCAGTGTTGCTGTTTTAGCCCTTTGGTGGCTAGATTTAACTACCACATACTTTTTTGGCCACATAAATTTAAAATTGCCCCTAGCCCTTTTTTTTGCCCTTTGGAGAATTTATTCATACTTGGCATGAAAAAATTGTATATGCTTAATTTGATCTATTTTTTTTTGCATTTATGCAAGAGATGACTTTTTTTTTGTGTTGAGTTTTCCTTACGATTTTATACATACATACTGTAAAAGTGTTAGGGCTGTTTTTTAACTTATCTATTAACGATTTAACTATAGTTTAATATAGATAACTTTACGGCCCTTAGGGCCAGTTTTTCAGTGCCAGTTTCTCAGATTAAGTAAACTGTGTATAAAATGAACAGCTGGCTTACATTTGATTGGCTGATCTTAGTTTAAACCAGCCAGATCGGGCGTTTAAACTTAGTTTAAACCACGGCCGTGCATTGAAAAACTGACCCTTAATATGCTTCATTTGTTAAATGGCCCATCAAGTCGATTGACCGTGTATGTTCTTGTGGTGTGATTGTACCAGCTGGTGCTGCGACTTCAAAAACTATTTGAAAATTTTATGATTGTACCAGCAAGTTAGTGTCGTGAGTGGTGAAATTAGCTAAATTTTCTAAGTAAAAAATATTTTGGCGGAAATGTCTTGCACTATAGGAGTCAAAGCCGTGTTTGTGGAATATTTAGTTCACGATATTGCAGTTGTGAATTACAAAAAAAAAAAAAAAAATGTTTAACCAAATTGTAGAAAAATTATGAAATTTCGGCTCAAATCATTTCGATCTTTCCTCGACCTCATTTGTAAAGAAATAAATATTGTACCAGCCTGCTGGTAAGTTATATGCTTCGAGCCTGATGGTACAATCACTTGATCGAGCCAGCAAGCTGGTGTCGTATATTTCCCCTTTTATACGAAAAGGTTTTTGGTTGGATAAAATATTAGCTTTTTTCCAGAGTTCATTGTTTTTCTATACCATTACTTATTGAAAATGTTTGCATGTATACTTATATATGATTATGTGAATAAACAATTTTAGCTACCATTTTTAGCCACAACGACTTTTTTAGCTCTTTTTTAGCCCTTTTTTAAAGGAATTTGGCTACCATTAAAAATGGTTCGCGGCAACACTGATGAGTACAGGCACAATGCACCTGGAAGTAGCAGGTGACCTTTCTTCAGTTGCGTTTATCGCTGTCTTCAAACGTTTCACCAACCGACGGGGGTACTGTCAGCATATCTACTCTGACAACGGAACGAATTTCGTTGGCGCTGAAAGGGAGTTATGCATCGCATACGAACGCTTCATCAGTGACGATAAGCTGTCTTTGTATTTCACTGATACGCATTACACTTGGCAATTTAATCCGCCAAGCGACCCTCACATGGGCGGTTATTGGGAAGTTGGCATAAAGCGCGTCAAGTATCACTTAAGTCGTGCGCTGAATTCAACACTCCTGTCGTATGAAGAATTTGCAACCGTGCTAACCGAGGTCGAGGCTTGTGTGAACTCTCATCCTATCTGCTGGATATCCACAAACATTAGCGATTGGAAATGTTCAAGGGTTCTCTTCTCCAACGATGGAAACTCATCACGTGAATAAAACAACACTTCTGGAAGCGCTGGCGTGATTAGTACCATGTAAACCTTTAGCAAAGAACACATTGGTTCCGCTCAATGCCAAATCTGCAGAAGGGCGATGTGGTCGTCATACACAATAACAACGCCCCACCTACTAAACGGAAACTTGTACGTGTACTTGATAGCCATCCCGGCTCTGATGATCGCGTGCGTGTTGTCAGCTTAAAGACCGCAGAAGGTGAACTTTTGAGACCCATTTCGAAACTAGCGCTGCTGCCGACAAAAACTGATATATTTACTACCTGAATTTCCACTTAATGTAAACTTAAATTTTTAATCTAATTTCGAACGGTCGTTCAATGCGGCCGTTATGTTCGTGCTCAACCTGCTACTTAGGCCGTACTTTTGATAGCTTGTAAGCTTTTGCTAGTTTGGTTGCACTGAATTGTAAGCTGTCAAACCAAGCTTCCGTTTTACCACCTATTAAATCGCCTTTATCAACATAAAACTTGTATATTTTTTCATCTGGGTTAATCCGCTAAATTATTATCGAGTTTCGACCGCTTTTAATCGCTAACAGTGGCAAACATAGCGTTCATGAGTATTTTGTCAAAATAAATATCGACGGGATATATAACTATCGCTGTTTTGCACCACTGAGCCTCAGTCAGCAGGAATTTGAATTGTTACAAGACAGACTTATGCGAGATCCCACGATGTGCTCTCCAAACGTAACAGCTGGAATGGGAATAAATAATCGAGACCATGCATTGCTAAAAGCATTTGCTCCACTCGACCTGCTACTGCTGAATTCATGCAACAGAAAAACGTTTGATAAAAATAACATAGGCTCCATTCTTGACTTAGCGTTCTGTAGTCAATCACTGCCTGAAGTAGAATATAAGCGATGCGTATACGCACAGCGACCATTTGTGTATAATATTTGAAATAAAAAGTATAATTACGTAGTCTGGCCAAAACGTCCAAAACGACGTAAGTAGTTGGTGCACAAAATCATTTGATATGAATATGTTTTAATTAGTACTTGACGAAACAAAAATCACTATGCATAAGCACTCACACAAGGTCTTATTAAGGCATGCGATTCGTCTTTGAGTAGACCCGTTTACTAGTGGAAGGCTGAAATAGCGTCGCTACGGTCACAATTCAATAAAGCCAGAAGTAGATTCTATTTATAAAATAAGGTCGGATGAACTAAGAAATAATTTTAACTCATTGCGGAAGAAATTAAAAGATGCTATAAAAACTAGCAAAAAAGCTTGTTTCAAGGAACTTTGCAAATGCATTTGATGAGTATCCTTAGAGCGGCGCACTCTGTGCCCTTTTTAAAGTTTAGCGTGTCAAAAGTCGTAATTATGCAACGCATACATGTACGATGTTGACATTTTGCAAGAGCAATGCATCCACCAATATCATTTTTTGGACCATAAATGGGCGTGCCGCGCTCAAATTTGCCCGTACCTCCCATATAAAGAATAAGACGTTCATCATTCTGATATTTAAGTTATTGTTTTAATTAATTAATCCCAACGGCTTTTTACCCTCCATTCCCGTCCAACCGACACAAGGGGCGTAGTCCGCATGACGTACGGAACTTTTTTCTTTTAATTTTTTGGTACCGAGTAGTGGAAACAGGCGTTTGTTAAGTGTCGAGATCTAAAAGTATTCGGCTACAGAATCAAATTCATCACCTGATTGGATATGCTAAAGATAGTATTTCAATTAATGAGATTGGAAATAATAGTTTTCTTTACAGTAAAAATACTTCAATCCTTTCTAAATTAACTTGGTAGCAGGGATTCCAAACAATAGATCCGTATTCTAGTATAGGTCTAACTAAAGTGGTAAAAATAGCTTTTGTAATAAAAGGATCTTTGAACTCTTTTGACCATCGTCTTACAAATGCAAAAACGCTTTTGGCTTTATTGACTGTAACATTAATATGATGGTTGAAATTGAGTTTGGAATCCATTGTGATACCAAGATAGACAAAATTGTATACCTGCTCCAGTATATCTATCTATATCTATATATCTATATATTAATAAAAATGTTGTGTTCGTATGTCACGGTCGTCAAAACTCGAGAACGGCTTAACCGATTTGAATAATTTTTTTTTTGTATTGTTCGGTATAATACCAGAACCAATGATACCGCAAAAAATTGGAGAGTTGCCACCTATTTGAAAATTTTTAAACCCAATTATATTGATAAAATAAATAAATTATGACAATATGGGCATCGAATTAAAGAAGTTTAAGAAAGATAACTGCTGGAAATATTTTTGATGAGGGTTGCCACCTATTTGAAAATTTTAACTCAGCTGAGTTGATTAAGTAAATGAAATACTGCAATGTGGGTATCAAATTGAAGAGTTTTAAGAAGGCTTACAGCCGAAAATATGTGTGATTAGGGTTGCCACCTGTTTGAAAGTTTAACCAAATTACACTGATAAAATAAATGAAATATTGCAATATTGGTATCAAATTAAAGAGGGTTAAGAATGATAACTGTTGGAACTATTTTTGAGAAGGGTTGCCACTAATTTCAAAATTTTAACTCAGTTAAACTGATAAAGTAAATGAAATATTGCTGTGTAGGTATCAAACTGAAGAGTTTTAAGAAGGCTTACAGTCGAAAACATTTTATAGGAGGGTTCCACCTGTTAAAAAGTCTAGCGCGATTTAATTGATAAACTAAAGGATATATTTCAATATAGATATTAAATTTAAGAATTTTAAGAAAGATAACTGCTCGAAATATTTTTGTGTTAAATTGCCACATCTTTGAAAATTTAAACTCAGTTATTTTGATAAATTAAATGAAATACGGTAATTTGGGTATCAAGCGTTAGATTTTTATGAAGGCTTACAGACGAAAATATGTTTTAGGAGGGCTGCCTCCTGTTTGAAAATTTAACTCAATTTAGTTGACATAGGTATCAAATTAAAGAGGTTTAAGAAAGAAGACTTTTGGAAATACTTTTGAGGACCTATTTGCAAATTTTAACTCAGTTAAATTGATAAAACTAATTAAATATTGCAATGTGGGCAGCAAACTAAAGAGCTTTTAAAAGAGCTACAGTAGAAAATATGTTTGAGGAGGGTTGCCACCTGTTTGAAAACTTTACTCAATTAAATTGGTAAAATAAATGAAATGTTACAATGTCGGTACCAAACTAAAGGCATTTGAGTAATCTTGATTTAGGAATCTGTATCTATCTATCTATCTATATATATAAAAATGTTGTTTTCGTATGTCACGGTCACGGTCAACAGCTGAACCGAGCTAAATATATTTTTTTGTATTGTTCGGTATAATACCAGGATCAGTGATAAAATAAATGAATGATTACAGTATGGGTATCACATTAAAGATAACTGTTGGAAATATGTTGAAAATTTTAACTCAGTCAAATTGATAAAATAAATGAAATATTACAATATGGGTATCAAATTAAAGAAGTTTAAAAAATATAACTGTTGGAAATATTTTTGGGAAGGGTTGCCACCTATTTTAAAATTTAACTAAATTACATTGATGAAATAAATTAAATTTTACAATATGGGGTTTAAGAGGTTTAAAAAAGACAACTGTGGAAATACTTTTGAGGAGGGTTGCCACCTATTTTAAAATTTTAACTCAGCTAAATTGATAAAGTAAATGAAATATTGCTATGTGGATATGAAATTAAAGAGTTTTAAGGAAGCTTACAGTCGAAAATATTTGAAAGGAGGGTTGCCACCTGTTGAAAAGTTTAGCGCAATTTAATTGATAAACTAAATGACACATTACAATATAGATATTAAATTTAAGAGGTTTAAGAAAGATACCTGCTGGAAATATTTTTGAGTAGAATTGCCACCTCATTGAAAATTTTAACTCAGTGAAATTGATCAAATAAATGAAATACCTCAATTTGGGTATCAAACCTTAGATTTTTAAAAAGACTTACAGCCAAAAATATGTTTGAGCAGGGTTGCCACCTGTTTTAAAATTTAACTCAATTTAATTGATATAGGTATCAAATTAAAGAGGTGTAAGAAAGAAGACTTTTGGAAATACTTTTGAAGAGGGTTACCACCTATTTGAAAACTTTGACTCAGTTAAATTGATTAAACAAATGAAATATTGCAATTTGGGTATCAAACTAAAGAGTTCTTGTTTAGGTCCGCGACCTAAATATATCGAACCACCCTAATACGCGTTTTGTCACTTGATGTAAGAGCACACAAACACATATATAAGTTACGGCTAACTTTCCAGCCGCTAACAATAAGCCCCACTGTACGGTAAATTAGTTGAGGGGAAACTTAACGAAAGTTACTGTGCGGTGGGCTACATCCGTTTTCGTTTGTTAGCACTTTTTCACTTCTTAGAAGACAGCAAGGAGATCACGTCAGCTATGACACCACGTTAGGTAAGCCAATTCTTGTGTGCCACACTATTCAAAGTCATCAATATTCACAAATAATTTGTTCTTATTTTCGTTACATTAACTTTACGCTGGTGCGCTCCATCTTTGTGCGACGCCACCTGCGTAAATATTGGTCCTTCGAGCCGGATCCTTGCGGCTATGTCACATTCACTAGACGACCAAATCGTCTAGGGGGCCGGTATGTTTAGGCGCGACTGCTAACACCGGGCGCCTAAATTCGTGCTATGTACTGCTGCATGTGCAAAAATTTCCTTTATACAATTTATGAAATTTTTGGACATGCACTTCTCAACTGCCATGTAATTGAACTTTCTTAAGTTTCAGTTATATGGCACTTCAAAGTATGCTCGACCTAGTCTGATGCATCCTCCGGACATTGCTTCCGTAGTCTTCTGCGGACTCTGCATGGCTTACAACCATGCGCAGGTGGTAATAGTTGATTACCATTGGCCACAGTGCCTACCCAATACTTTTTGGCCCAATAAATATTTTTTTATATACATACATACATGCACACATACTGGTCTCCCCTCTCACTGAGTTCTTCAGTTCTTCAAAGACTTACAGTCGACAATATGTTTGAGGAGGGTGGCCACCTGTTTGAAAATTTAACTCAATTAAATTGGTAAAATAAATGAGATGTTACAATATCGGTACAAAACTAAAGGCATTTGAGAAATATTTTCAGTAGGAGTATGCCCTATCTAAAAGTAAAGACTGCAAATATTGGAACTAAATGAAATATTTCATAATTGGTTCTAAACGAAAATTGTTAGGGAAAGCTTCACTAGAAAACTTTTTTTTAGTGTTTCCACTTATCCAAAAGCTGAACAATTTAAATGAAGAAAGAATTTACAAAATCGTATCAAACCAAGTGATCATATTATCAACGAAGAGTTGATATACAAACTTCCCAATGAAAAACATATATAAAAAACTACTGATACAAGTGAAAAAATACAAAAAACAGCAACGAAAAGATAAAAGTATCCCATGAAAGCCGTTTAAAAAGTCCTGAATGAAAACTTAAAATTATAAACTATAATATAAAACTGTTAAATTTTAATCATAAATAATTCCATTTGGGGTCGCCATATATTGCGAGTAGAAAGAATGTGCCTGCTTG
>NW_023458578.1:774564-777238 GCF_013731165.1 Rhagoletis pomonella
ACGTTGCAGCCGTTGCAGAGCAGACTCGCTTAGAGCGGACTAGCGCAACTGTAAATAAAACAAAAACCAGAGGACAGGTTAGAAGAGGAAAAATCCTCATGGAACACAATGTGCGAGATGGCCTGAGCTAGAACCCCATTACTTATGGGCTTCCCATAATTATACAAAAAAAACTTACCTTACTGCCTATATGGGGTAGTAATTAGCGGCTTTTGGAGGGTGCTCCTGAATTCGCCTTTCCTCACCTCCAGTTTTCTCGTTCGCAAGTTTTCATCTCTCCAATACGCAATCCGGTTGTTTGGAAGGATATTCTGTTATATATATAGAATTCGACCTTTACTTATAAATCCCGTTGCCTTTTTTTGTTTTTTTTTTATGTTACCATGATAAAAACACTCATAAGGTACAATCGCTGAGGCAAATTCAAGAATATTGACGTTTGCCAGCATTTTTGAAAAATTCTCTCGCCGTCATTTAATTTGTTTGTTTTATTTTCACTCGGACCAAAGAAATATACATATTTCTGTCGAAACAACAAAATCTGAATGTACATAAATACATATATGCAATTGTGTGTAATGAGCTTCTACCCGCATGTTGAGGCGAAGATTTTGGCATCTATTTAAACCCAATTTAACCTTAAGCAGTGTTTGCATTATCCACACACTGCACTTTTGCACCACACTATCTTGGGTTAAGTGGTGTGACAAAAATGAGTCTGTCACACGGTGGAGAGAATACAGAGGTGGCGCCGATGACGATACCGCTACTCGGCTCTCAGTGATTTTGACAGAATCAGCTGTTTTGGTGACGTCATAGTAGAGAAGACAGCAGTAGTGATGTGCTGAGTCAATACTTTTAAGTACCCAATACTCTCGATACTTGGTACCGAAACATTTAGGTTTCGAATAAAAGCGCACATAGGCCAAAAATATGGAAAAAACGCCTAACAAAACCCGAATGTAAGAGCCAATAGAGCTTTTTTACTGATTCAAATGAAAGATGTATATATGTCGGTTCGATGCCATAATACAGAGAAACCCTTACTTGTTTGAAGCATTTTTGTTCCAGCTGAATCGGACGATATCATATTTGTAGGCCTGGGACAGATTCTGTAACCAGTTAACGACAATTTTCGAATCGGTATCGGTTTTGTCGACGTTTGATATCAAATATTTGTAAGTCAACAAGTGCGATATCGATCCGAAACTTGTCGCTAACTGGCTACAGAATTTCTCCCCTGAAAGGCTTCTTCATCCGTCAAAGTATTTTTCTTGAACCTTGGATCGACTAAGGTTAAAACTGATAAAATAATATTTTTCTGTGGCGATAAGTTCAAGTGTTTTAGCCGATATCATATAAATTAGTAATGAAAATTTTTTTCTAAACCTGAAATGCATATAATGGCGAGGATTTAATGTAAATAATCGGTATCGGATACCGAAAAGGAAGTATAGGGTACCGAAATCTTTTTTAAGTATTGGGTACCGAGTATTGGGGACAATTCAGCACATCACTAGTCGCCCTCATTCTCGCCGCTCTCAGTTGTCAACTCTACGATGACGTCACGCTAAAATTACTCTCACGAATTCTGCTGCAATCGGCGCAATCTTGTATTCTATCATTCTTGAGTCTGTCACATATAGGGGCACTTTGGAAACTCCGCTTCCGTAACACCACATACCTCGATCAAATTTTGCCGTATATACGGTAATTGCGGGAACTTAGAGAATTTCATATTGGTTTGCTTGCAGAGGAAAACGGTATTTGCGCAGCCGCTGAAACAGTAACTGATTTTCTTCACTAGATTCCAAAGTAATAGCGGGCGAATTGAGAGAGCGGTTCCACCTTCAAATGCTTCTATCATGGTTTTTACCAAGGCGAATTTATATAAGGTGGTGTTACTAGCTCAGCTGATTTTGTGTATGTGTTTCGCCGCACGGCTTCTGATATCAAATTGAAAAATTTTGTTTGAATTTCTACACACACTCTTACAGATTTTGACAGTTTATGCCACCAAAGCAAAAACAAAATACATGTAAATTTTTGTTTTTGTACTCCTGCTATCACCTTATATTAATTCGCCTTGGTTTTTACTTTTCGCTAGGGATGTGCGACTAATCATTTGATCGAACAAGCAGACTAAAAGGGCCCATGTACGATACCAGCACGCTGGCTAATTGCTCAATCAAAGAATCACATATTGATCAATCAGAATCCAATCAATATATTATATATTGCCTTCCATACATATGTATGTATCAGAGCTGTGTAATGATTGAATCAATTGAGTGTGCATTCTCATTTTTTTACGCCGACTCCTGCCGGGGGCCGACCACTATTACAAAAAACATTTTCTTTTTTTTGTTGGCCGGAACTGGGCTCGGACGCTCACCCTGCGGAATGGTAGTGCGCACTTCTAACCACTACACCACAGCGATCGCTTAATTAATTTTAATCATCAATCGCGATTAACCACTTATTCGTTAATTTTTAGTCATTCATAGACTAACATTTTGTCGACAATACTCGCATAAGATAGTCCCAAATTTTCACAAAAGAGAAAAGTGATTTTCTTCAAAACTTTTGAATGACGTCTTGACTGAACTTACTAATTCGGAATTTCTACTATTACTTATAGAGTAGGCTATTCATAAAGTCTGGGTAATGAAAT
>NW_023458578.1:777338-778781 GCF_013731165.1 Rhagoletis pomonella
CAGTTTTCGGTAAAGATAGCATGGTTGGCGGTATCTAATTAACTTATACAAAAATAAGATGTTACAAATCTTCAGATAGCTCTCCAAGTTCGAGCCTAAGATGCTTTTTGTGAACTCTGAAATGTGGTCATACTTTCTTTTACCGTAAATAAATCTGGCTGCATTATTTAAGGCCATATTTAATTTGTTCTTGGATTCACTTGGATTCGAAATACGAAATGTTGGGGACAATAAGAGACCGTACCAGTTTAAGTTTTATGTTAGTTGGTAGGCAGTTACACGTTTGCCATAAATTCCTTAGAATCAAATATATCTTGTATGTACAATGGCTAATGTGATCTGTGCAAGTTAAATGTGTATTCATTTTAAAACCAAGATTCGTTACAACGGATTGGAAATTCAACTCCGTATTGCCCAGCATTAATGACGGCAAACTTCTTAAATCAAGAGGATCAAACGATATAGGCAGTACCTGCGTTTTGGCAGCGTTTAAACTGAGACCGTTCGTTTTGGCCCTCTTTACTATTCTACCAAGATCATCATTTAACCTAAAAACTAAATCTTCACCTAGACCGATGGGACGCGAGAAATAAATCTGTGTGTCATCAGCATATAAGTGAATACATGAGTTTTGGCAACAGAAAAACAATATCGTTTATGAAAATACTAAAAAGAATGGGACCTAGAATCGAGCCTTGAGGTACTCCAGAAGTTATTTTTTTGCGACAAGAAAAGATGTCTCCGCATTGGACTTGTTGGTATCTGTTTGAGAGATAGTTGCTCATTAATTTGAGTGACGTTGAATTAAAACCAAAATAATGTTGCAGCTTTAACAGAAGAATGTCATGTCTTACCATATCAAAAGCTTTAGAAAAATCTAAGAGCACTAAAATAGTAAGTAACTTATTATCAAAAGCAGGACGAATGTCTTCCATAACTTTTAACAAGGCAGTAGAACAACTGTGGTTGGATCGAAAACCAGATTGGAACTCGCTCAAGAGACTGTACTTATCAAGGTGGTGAATTATTTGGGTGGAAATTAATTTTTCGAAAACTTTCGCTAGAGCTGGTAAAATGCTAATGGGTCTAAAGTCCCTTGGAGAGTCAGCTGAGTTGTTTTTAGGGATCGGAATAATATTTGCAATTTTCCATTCTTTGGGAAAGGTAGAGGAGGTTAAGGCATAATTGAAAATATGTGTAAGAGTAGGCAGCAAATAAGGCAGAATTCGTTTTAGAAAGCGTAGACTAACTCCATCCACGCCGGTAGCATTTGATTTTATTGCAAAGACGCATTTTGCGACGTCATCTTCCGTAGCTACATCGAATGAAAATTCGTATGCCGGCTTATAATTTAAACTTTCATTAGTAGTAAAAGGATACGGATCTGACAAGGCAGCACCAGTAATGAAATAAGTATTCATTTCATCGGCATCAATCGTACAT
>NW_023458578.1:778881-786911 GCF_013731165.1 Rhagoletis pomonella
TCCGGGGTTGCCATCACCCATTTATATAACTCCGAACCGGTTGGAGAGCAGCCATTCATCAGCTCTGTTTCATCACTGGCCGTCTTCACAGGATAATATGTATTACATACGTTCTATCAGAGCCAATATTTATGTAGGCTTTTTATATCTTGGTATCACCATTTGTAAGATGGTTTTTTTAAAACGTATTTTTGCCGGACTTAACCGGCAAAAAACTTTGAAAATCGGCTATTTTACATCCAAGTACATACTAACAACCAACTTAATAGGAAACAGCTCGACTTTTGCTTTTACACTAACGACACACGATCAACCTTGCTTTTCATTTGCTCACACATTGCTTGTCAAAAATCATGAAATTTGAATGCCATTATTGTAAGTATTTATATTTTGTGCGGCGCCCAGTAACCCATAACAAACCTGCTTCACTTCACGACATGTCACAGAAGCGAACAGGAAAAAGGGTTAACTGTCTTCGCAAGGCCTCCGGCAAGAGAATTAGGTGGTAAATTCACAAGAACGTGGGACACGACTCACCCCTGAGATATAGTCTAAAAAAAAAACAAAAGTCTTTAGCCGGGCAAAATAATAACACCCCGTAGTTACGTCAGGTGGCAGTTAGGGTTCGTCCGACTCAGTTGGTAGTCTAAAAGTTAAGTTTGATGTTACGAAAATACCGAAGTCAACGTGTTTACTGTATTCCGCGTCAGTATTCGCTTGTAATGCTGGGTGGACTCGTTATTATGTAGTCGGTCTCTGGAACAATACTTCTACGGATTTAGTCAGTACTGAGTCGGCTCCTAACATTCTTGTATTTGCAATCAATAAAGTTAATGTTTTAAAATGTTCAATTCCGGGTTTCGGTAAGTCAAGGTGGTTTTCGTACTTCTGGTAGAAGAAATAAAAGTTAGGTCAGAATTTGCTTAGCATACTAGACTCGGAACTCAATCCCGGTTGTGACTAAGTATGGGTTGAATTAGCGTTCTATTCGAAATGCGTGAGTCAGAATTATACCGAGTAAACTCTGAGAAAAAAATTCAAGTCCGGTGTTGCGGTGGTTCTCTATTGTTTTAGGCCAGAGAAGCCTACCACCCCATAGTGCCGAACTTAGTCGGTCTTTACACCCTGCCCCCCACTAGTTCCACACCGCTAAGAAGAACACAGGGCAGGCTGTCCTGAAAAGGACACTTGACCGCGAGTTTATAGCCGTCCGGCGGCTGGCAAAAACGTGTATATATTTATTTTGTTTCCTATTCATTATGGCTTTGCGGCCCAAGAGACATTTTCTTAAAGGAGAACTCGTCCAAAATTCGAAATGAAGTAGACATTTTGATCAGGAGAACTCGTCAAAACTCCGAAAGGCATTAGACATTTTGATAAGGAGAACTCGTCAAAACGCCTAAAAGACCATCCTAATAGGAGTGCGGATTGTCAGGGAGTACACGACTCCCGGTGAGAGCGCGCGTGAACGTCCTATGAATATAGATGCTCGGGGAGGATACTGGGCGGTTTGTCCCCGACCGCCAAAGCGCCCAGTGAAAAGGACAGTACGAGAAAAAAAGATGCTCTATTCACATTCGTTGGACGTATATTCTCTACCAGCAGAGAAATGATCGGTAGGGAAGAGTTACAGAAGCGAGTTACAGCCCTACATGACTTAGCTTCGAGGAGAAGTCATGCAGATTTGGACCCCGGGCAGTCTGCGGGCGGTCAAGGTTTTACCCTATCGCTAAGTTTAATATTGGAAAAACGTGTATATATATAAATTTGAGAAAAAACGTGATTATTAAATTTTGAAAAAAAAAATGCTTTACTTCGGATCGCTCTTCGTGACAGATGACAGTGTCACTTCCGGATGTCAGATGCATGGAACCTCCCGATCGGTTTGCCATTCAAGTCCTCTAAATCGTACAAAGCATTGCCTACCCATCGCAGAACGCGACACTTGATATATTTAGGCAAGAATTTAGCATTCATGCCTTGCTTAAAATTGCTAAGAGCGAAGTTTTTCCGGAATACTTCTTGTCCTTCCCGGTAATTCACAACTCGCGTACGTTTGTTGTACGTGTTCGCTGCTCTGTCTTGCGCTAACTCAAGGTTCTTTCGTATATGATCGCGAAAGTTTGCTAGCTTGTCAGCTCTGCTTGTAATCGGGACTTCGTCTTGTCTTAGGCTACCCAGTTTCTCCAGTATACTATAGGCTGACGCATGTTGTATCATATTTTGTCCAAATAACGCGAAGTATGGCGAGCTCTGAATCGACGTATGGTAATAGCTTCTTAAAACCGACAGAATTTCGGGAATATGTTTGTCCCATTCCATGTGATCTTGTTTGTCTTTCAGGAATAATCTAACTTTCGAAACAATCTCTCTGTTCACGCGTTCAGAGGCGTTAGCCTGCGGTAAGTATAACCGTGTGAACAACCCCATAGTTTTCAAAAAACTGCTGCATCTCCTTCGAAATGAATTGCTTCCCGTTATCACTATGGACGAATTGAGGGACCCCGAAAGCTGGAAAAATCTCTGTACTAAAGAAGCTAATTACGTTTGCCGACGTCGCGTTTTGCATCGCCTTCAAAAATACGTATCTGGAAAAATGGTCTAGCACTATAAACAAAAACTGGTTTCTTCGCTTTGAACTTGGATATGGACTTAAGAAATCGCAATAAAGACACTGGAATGGCCTCTCGGATACGAAGGCATTGCCCGTAGGTGGTCTGGACACTTGATTGGTGGCTTTCACGGCTTTGCAGGTTTCGCAACGGCTTACATGGAGGCGTATGTCCTTTGCCATTTGCAGCCAAAAATATTTCTGCCGAACACGCTCTAAAGTCTTTTGCCAACCTCCGTGGTAACTAGCATTGGAATCATGTGAGCATTTTATTACGAGCTCCGTCAGCCCTTACGGTACCCACAAACGCCAGAGCGAATCTTCTTCCTCTTCCACACCTCTTCGAAACATCACTCTTTTGTAAACTCTATTTTCGACTATGCGTAAATCGGGCAGCCTTTCTTGATTGTTTTCAATTGTTTCACGAAGCTCCGAGTACTCTGCGCCGTCGTATTCCGGTGATGCCAAGTCAATTTCTAGAGGTGGGGTAGAAGAGAGTTCGTCCACGTCAAAAGGCGAAACGGTGTCCGGCACAACATTCAATGATCCTTTGCGATGCTCCATCCTAAAGTTGTATCTTTGCAATAGAAGCGACCATCTTGCCAGCCTGCCGCTCAATTCTTTTTGTGTCATTAGCCACTTGAGACTTGAATGGTCAGTAATTATTCGAAAAGGCAATCCTTCAATATATGGTCCGAAACGCTTGATACTAACTATTGCGGCGAGGCATTCCAACTCGGTGACCGTATAGTTTCGCTGAGCAATATTAAGTTTCATCGATACAAAAGCTATGGGATGCTCTGCTCCTTCGTCATCGAGCTGGAATAACACGCCTCCTACTCCTATTTTGGATGCATCACATTGGATCACGAATTCTTTACTAAAATCGGGTTGTGCCAGGACAGGCGCTGAACAGAGTGCAACTTTAAGTTTACCAAATGCTTCAACTGCCTCAGGAGTTAATTTAAATGGACCAGGTGACTTTCGAAGGCAATCTGTCATTGGACCAGCCAAATCTGCAAAGTTGGTAATAAACGACCTGTACCAATTTGCCATTCCTATAAACCTGCGAACCTGACGAGGAGACTTGGGAATCGGAAACTCCTTGACGGCTTTTATTTTGCCTGGGTCTACTTTCAAACAACCATTCCCTATCAAATACCCGAGATACCGAATTTCCTTCTGGCAGAACTTGCTCTTCTTCACGTTGATTGTAAGTCCCGCTTCCCGTAAGCATTTCGCCACTTCCTTCAGCAATTCCAAATGATCTTCGAAGTTTGAGCTGTACACCATCAGGTCATCCAGGTAGACAAAGACGTTCTCTCGTAACCGTGAAGGAATAGCCTTATCCATCAGCAGACTCATTGTTTGTGGTCCGTTGCACAGGCCAAAGGGCATTACTTTAAAGTGGTACAATGGCTTTCCTGGAACCGCAAATGCCGTCCTTTCCTTAGACGATTCCGTTAATTTGATTTGGAAGAAAGCATCCTTCAAATCAATACCACTTATAAAGTATGTAGCCTTTAACCTGCTCAACAACCCATTAATAT
This sequence comes from Rhagoletis pomonella, assembly GCF_013731165.1. Taxonomy (NCBI): domain Eukaryota; kingdom Metazoa; phylum Arthropoda; class Insecta; order Diptera; family Tephritidae; genus Rhagoletis; species Rhagoletis pomonella. The sequence continues at coordinate 783,043 of NW_023458578.1, forward strand.
GGGGCAACGGATACGAGCCCTTCTTGGTTACCGCGGTCACCTTCCTGGAATCTATGCACAGCCTCACTTTCACGGTGAATTCGATTCCTCAGTCACTCCCATCTTGAGTAGCCTTTCAATTTCGCTATAGGCTTCAGCCTGCCTGGGTGGTGAAAGTGCTTGCTTTTGATTGGCACCGCATCACCCGTGTCTATACGGTGCGTCACTAAACTGGTTTGGCCTAGTCCTAACTTTTCGAACGAGGGAAACTCCTGGACAACTTCTTGCAATGCTATCTTCTGATCTGGTGTGAGCTGATGGAAGTGTGGCTCATCTTCATTTGGAAAGTCCCAGGTATGCTTCTTGGATTAATGAGGGGACAAGATAAAAGCGAATAGTCCTCGTAATGTTTTTAAAAGTGACCGGTAAAGATATCGAGCCGAGTATTTTCTGCTGATTTCCACCAGCCGTGTAAACAAACGCGCTCAAAGAATGATATTTTAAATTGTTTCTCTTTAGGAAATCTTCGCATCCGTTTCCAAGAATGGAAACGTTTGCTCCGGAATCCAACAAACCCACGACGAAACTATCGTATATTTTAATCTTTGCTAGCGGTCTCTCATCTGGTGTTATCAGAATTTTAGTGCTTTGCAGAAGCTTACGCATATTTACTCGGCTAGAATATCTTTTCCTACACTGTAGTATATTTTCCGAAACCACAAGTTTGGGTTCTTCTTCGAAAATATTCGCCCTTATCCGTTCATAATCCTTTTCTCTTTGCTCTAAACTAACTGGGAATTAAGTCTGGCATGCGACATCCCTACGCGAAGGCCTAAGAAATCGAACCTGCAGAGGATTGGCTGTAGAAGAAACCATACACTCGGAATCAGAATTATCGGAACTATCTGGAAAAGTTATGATGACCCTAGGCGAAACTCTCGAGGGACTGGTACTACTCTCCGAACTACTGACATCTCCGTGCAAACGAACGGTTCTGGCTGAGATGGGCTTACTTTTTGGTGTAGTACAGGAGGCTGCTCCTGTACTCCCTGCTTCTGGGGCTAGGGTGCCGAACGAGAATCCCCGATTGCCTTCTCGCTCGGGTTCCGGTTTCCCTGTCGTCGATGATCTCGGGGGCACCTTGGAGTGACCACCCCCTTCTGTCCACACTTGAAGCAGAACAATTTCCGTATCGCTTCCTCGGAATAGATGTAAGAATGTCCCATCTTGTCACAGTTCCAGCACTGTATTCCTGAGTAGTCCGGTTTCCTAGTCCTCTGGAAATTTAGCGCTTCCACTTGCGGATCAACTTCTCCATCCATTCCTCCTGTCCATTCATCCGGTGTGATAGCCAAGGTTTCGTCGACATGCCGCCCTGAATATTTCGGTACCAGGGTCCTGGTCTCCTTCAAGATCTGTTCGCCTTTCCTAGCAACATCACGTAGGTCATGTAAAGTTTGCGCACCAGCATTGAAAAGCATCAACTTCAGGCTGCTGTTAACATTCCTCTTCAATATGTCCATCAACAGGTTCTCCGACATCGGCTCCTTTAGTCTAGCGTTCAAGGCTAAAACATCTGTATGAAACGTATCATACGATTCATTAGCCTTCTGACGACGCATTGAGATCTCCATCATGATCTCATGGTCACTTTTTAAGGTGCCGAATTCCCGCTTGATAGAGTAGCACAAGAAGGGATAAGTCGCAGCTGGATTCTGCTTAGTGAACAACCAATACCATTCCTCAGCTCGCCCTAACAAAAATAGGTGGAAGCTTGCCATCAACTGCTCATCCGTACATTGCGTGCGCTCACACAACGTATTTAGTTTGAAAAGAAAGTCCGAAACGCTACCAGTGCCGTCATAGGATACCTTCCAATCCTGTGGCTTAATAACAATGTTGGTGGTAAAATTTGGTCGACTATTCAAAGTGGCTTGTGTCGGATTGCATCCGATAGAAGCAAAGTCCCTAGGGCCATTGGGTGCAGTTTGAGATGCAGTTACTACTGCACTTAATGCGTTCATATTTTCCCGCATTGTTCTCATTTCAGCTCTCATTTCATTTCTTGCGAAGTACGTAAGAGCTGATGAAGCACCCCTACCCACGAATCTCCTACAGGTGCTCCGCCATTAAAACGTCTACTTCTATCTTCTGCAATACCTTCACCAAACCCGGTGTTCCCTGGCAAAGACCTATAATTTTCCTGTCTTCCCGAAAGCATAGTCATGGAGGTAGCGGAAACATTCGGGACCGAAGTCCCAGGTGGTGAGGTGTCAAGTAAATTTGAACTTTGACGGCTATCAACTTTAAGTCCCGGAGCGGATTGCCCGTCGGAATTGGAGGCGCAACTCCTCCAGTATGGCTAGCAATAGGTGAATGCATCACCAGAGGATTAGTTGCTGGCATAGCGGGAGTGTTATCCCTCCCGGTCCTTCTCGACTTAACGCCGCTACCTCTAACTGAAGCACTACGCGTGAGCTTTTGCTGCGGTTCCATACGCGAATCAGCTGTAATTGGGAAATCACGAAATGTGACGCTTGAGGTCAAGGCAAGTCCAAATTAAAAATTTACAATAGGTGCTGAAGTCTTGGCTCCCCCAGAGCTCAAACCAAAATGGAAAATCCGAAAAAGTTTCTAAGTAAGGCTTGATTTGTTAGCTTAAGCCGAAAGAACGTCCGAAAAAAATAAAAAAATAAAAATCTCGAAACTTAGCCGAGTGAATACGAATATTGAATACGAATATATGCGCCGGAGGAAAAAAAAAACAATCAAATATAAGGGTCAGTAAATAGGCATGTAAATTTGGTTTGGTTTGGTTGGATAAATTCAGTTGGGAATGGTTGATTATTAAAATAATATATTTATCAGTCAATGTTAAATGGGAATGCTGACCCCCCTAATATTAGGAAGGCACTATGTAGACTACGAAAAAGTATATGGTACAGGACAACAACAAAAAAATCGCTGTTTGGTCCAGTACACCCAACCGCAATGCAATCTGGCATAGTGGAATGCCCCTCCAGACTTGAAGGGTGTACTGGCCTTCGCGTACAATTTTGCTGAGCTATCTTTCGGTCTCAGTGCACCCCACCGCAATTCAGCAAGGGGCAGTCAACGCATGCCCCCCTGAGACATGTGGGGTGACTGAGACCCCGATAGTCAGCGCTGGTTGGAGTCCCAGCCCACTCTATCGCGATACGTAGGCGCTCAGAAGCAGACCTGTGGAGTGAGTGATTCAATTAATTTTTTATTTTTTTTTTTCAAAAAACAGGTTAAACAGAAAAAAAAACAAAAAAATATTCGGCAAAATAAGACTACTACAAAAAACTATTTAAACTAAACCCCACTTAGCCGACTATTTTTCCCCAATTCCCATGCCGACATATCGGACCACTGACAAAAGCGGAGAAAAAAAGTCAAACTACAAAAAACTAAGTGCGTTGCTCATGTGCCAGTCAGGACCAGTCAACCTGGCCAGGCTTCAGGCTACCCTGTTGGGCGCCATCTGTTATGGTACGCATACATTGGGAGCAGCAGTGAATGCACGATAGGGTGCACTATGGCTAGTCATGTCGGCGGGGCTGGGTTCTTGCATTCACTCCTGTTCCCTGCGCCATAGCAGAGAAAAGTCATGCCTGTCAAACATCTTCACTTCCGGCATGGCCGGAAGTATCGGACGGACGCAAATTTAAATATTCAAAAAAAAACACAGTTACACAAAAAAAGCTGGAAAAGAAACGTTAAAATCAAATATTTAAAACAAACTGAAAATCTACAAAAGGAAAATCTAAACTCAAAATCGAAATAAAAAGAAATGATCAAAACAAGTAAATCCTATGGCCGAATATGAGGCACCACCGCTGGTATTGTGGTGCCTGGTGCTGGCCCAC
>NW_023458578.1:787011-788352 GCF_013731165.1 Rhagoletis pomonella
CAGCTTGTTTTAAATATTTGATTTTAACGTTTCTTTTCCAGCTTTTTTTTGTGTAACTGTGTTTTTTTTGAATATTTAAATTTGCGTCCGTCCGATACTTCCGGCTATGCCGGAAGCGAAGATGTTTGACACGCATGACTTTTCTCTGCTATGGCGCAGGGAACAGGAGTGAATGCAACAACCCAGCCCCGCCGACATGACTAGCCATAGTGCACCCTATCGTGTCATGCCAGCTGCATTCACTGCTGCTCCCAATGTATGCGTACCATAACAACCTTTCTTCGATAGAGGACAATGTTTTAAAAAGTTTCACATCATCGGCATACATTAAAATTTTTGAATGTTTTATTATAGAAGAAATATCATTAATGAATATCAGGAACAGAATCGGACCAAGGTGGCTTCCTTGAGGAACTCCTGAAGAAACTTTAATGATGTTGGAAGAACAATTATTAACAATGGCCCGTAGTCATAGTCAAAATAAAGTCGACTTTAAAGTTAGTTTCAGCTTTTTGACATAATTTTCAATGGGATATCTGTCAAAAAAGCTGCAACTAACTTTAAAGTCGACTTTATTTTGACTATGACTACGGGCCATTAACTCTTTGTGTATCATAAAGGTAAGAAGAGATCCATTCAAGAAGACTAGGCTGAAAGCCGATTAGGTCGAGTTTACGGTTGAGAAACGAGGGACATACTTTGTCAAAGGCTTTACTGAAATCGGTGTATATTACGTCGGTATGAGCATTTTTCTAAAACCGTTTGAGACATGAGTTGTAAACTCCAATAAATTAGTGATAGTAGAATTTCCTTTAGAAACCCCGTGTTGAGATTGTGAAATTGAAGAAGATATAGAATATGACAGCTGATTAGCAATAATTGCTTCGAATAATTTGGGGATAGCGGAGAGCTTCGTTATGCCTCGATAGTTTTCTATAGAGGACCTGCTGCCGTTTTTGTGAAGTGGTATTATGAAAGACTCCTTCCAGGCTGACGGAAAAATGCCATGTTTAGTGTTAAAGGTTCGCAAATGTTCTCAGCGCAGTTTTTAAGAAAACAGGTCGGAATATGATCAGGTCCAGGCCTAAATGACGTTTTTAAGGTTTTTAAATAGTGTAAAACTTCATCGGAAGATATTACTGGAATATAACCAGAGTTAATTGGACAAAACTTGTACGGATAGTCTCCTCTTATAGGGAAGTCTACAGCATAATTGGACCTAAAGAACTGGGCAAACATGTTGGCAATGAGTTCGCTTTCGCTAAACACAGTGTTGCGATAATACATAGCGGACGGAAAACCATGTACTTTACGTTTTGAAATTACGAAACCATAAAATGA
>NW_023458578.1:788452-790413 GCF_013731165.1 Rhagoletis pomonella
ATATATCTCATGATCCACTCATCCGATCTTAACCAGATAAGTATGGGACCACCTCTGAGACAATACATTTCCGATGCAAAAAGAATTATCGAAATCGGTTGACGTGGTCCAAAGTTATGCGGTAACATACATAAAAAAAAAATAAAAAATATTCCGACGAACCGATAACCTCCTCCTTTTTTGAAAGTCGGTTAAAAAGTCACATTCTTTTAAACTGTATAAAAGAACGAGCTTACACAGTGATTACGTAAGTACTCAGTTTTGCGGCATAGCTACTTTACATTAAATAAGAAATGTTATAATTCATATTTATGTAAAATTAAGAAGAATTTATTTAACAATCCTAAATCATTTTATGGTTTCGTAAAATCAAAACGTAAAGTACATGGTTTTCCGTCCGCTATGTATTATCGCAACACTGTGTGTAGCGACAGCCAACTCATTGCCAACATGTTTGCCCAGTTCTTTAAGTCCAATTATGCTGTAGACTTCCCTATAATAGGAGACTATCCATACAAGTTTTGTCCAATTAACTCTGCTTATATTCCAGTAATATCTTCCGATGAAGTTTTACACTATTTAAAAACCTTAAAAACGTCATTTAGGCCTGGACCTGATCATATTCCGACCTGTTTTCTTAAAAACTGCGCTGAGAACATTTGCGAACCTTTAACACTAAACATGGCATTTTTCCGTCAGCCTGGAAGGAGTCTTTCATAATACCACTTCACATAAACGGCAGCAGGTCCTCTATAGAAAACTATCGAGGCATAACGAAGCTCTCCGCTATCACCAAATTATTCGAAGCAATTATTGTTAATCAGCTGTCATATTCTATATCTTCTTCTATTTCACAATCTCAACACGGGGTTTCTAAAGGAAATTCTACTATAACTAATTTATTGGATTTACAACTCATGTCTCAAACGGTTTTAGAAAAAATGCTCATACCGACGTAATATACACCGATTTCAGTAAAGCCTTTGACAAAGTATGTCCCTCGTTACTCAACCGTAAACTCGACCTTGGTCCGATTCTGTTCCTGATATTCATTAATGAAATTTCTTCTATAATAAAACATTCAAAAATTTTAGTGTATGCCGATGATGTCAAACTTTTTAAAACATTGTCCTCTATCGAAGAAAGGTTGTTATGGTACGCATACATTGGGAGCAGCAGTGAATGCAGGCGGCATGACACGATAGGGTGCACTATGGCTAGTCATGTCGGCGGGGCTGGGTTCTTGCATTCACTCCTGTTCCCTGCGCCATAGCAGAGAAAAGTCATGCCTGTCAAACATCTTCGCTTCCGGCATGGCCGGAAGTATCGGACGGACGCAAATTTAAATATTCAAAAAAAAAAACACAGTTACACAAAAAAAAAACTGGAAAAGAAACGTTAAAATCAAATACAGTATATTTTGCTTTGCTGCCTTTATGCTTAAGTGCACATTTAAGATACCTACCCTAGCGGCATTATTTTTAACATTTATAAGGAAACTCCTACGATATATGCATTCAACATACCTGCACATTGGCGATACCTGCCTTAAAAACTGTGCAACTATTATCAATTATCAAACAAAGTATTACGTTTACCTGCACTGGCCCTACAATTACCTAATTTTACAAGCTTTTATTTATTTTGCTCATCTCGCAAAACAACGAAAATGGCTATCAATTAATGTAGCTATATAGATAATTAGATACCATTCGGTAAAAATTTCGCTAGCAGTAATTTCTACGTGGTATGTGCCCCTCCATTATTTGGTTTCATAGGGATTCGGATACCTTCCTCATTGAAGTAGTAATGAAAATTCGCTTAAGTGCTTTTTTCGGTTACGTGCACAAGTTTTTCGTGCAAAGAAGGATGGGCAGCTAAGCAAAATATACTGTATTTAAAACAAGCTGAAATTCTACAAAAGGAAAATCTAAACTAAAAATCGAAATAAAAAGAAATGA
>NW_023458578.1:790513-792686 GCF_013731165.1 Rhagoletis pomonella
GGTGAATGCAAAACTCCGGAGGACGTGACGTGAAGTCTCGGAGAAGCCTTCGGTTGCTGACCAAGAGGACCGATCCGAACCAGCGCACTCATCCCGCCGCAACGCAGCAAGGGGCAGCAATCACATGCCCCCCTGGGACTTGCGGGATGGTGAAGCCTCATGTGCCAGTCAGGACCAGTCAACCTGACCAGACCTCAGGCTACCCCGTTGGGCGCCATCTGTTATGGTACGCATACATTGGGAGCAGTAGTGAGTGCAGGCGGCATGACACAATGGGGTGCACTGTGGCTAGTCATGTCGGCTGGGCGGGATTCTTGCCTCACTACTGTTGCCTGCGCCATAGCAGAGAAAAATCATGCCTTGTCAAACGTCTTAACGGACGGACACACAGCAAAAAATTCAAAAATTCAAAAAAAATCCGTTAACACGACCAAAAAAACACTGAAAAAAGAAACGTTAAATTTAAATATTTAAAATAAACTGAAAAGCAAAAGAAACCAAACTAAAACTATGAAATAAAAGGAAATGAACAAAATAAACACCTAAGGCCGAATATGATGTTGGTGTGACGCCCGGTGCTGGCCCACCCTCATCCATGGCTACCGTTGCACCCTAATATCGGTAGCCCCATAATAGATTCCTAACGTGCCTTCTTAAGTAATGGAAAGAGTCAGCATTCCCATTTTATTACAAATTAATTGATAATTCATTTTCTTAAAAACTAATTCTTAAAACTAATCATCCTAACATCTAAAGGGGAAAAAAATTTAAGTATGCTTAATAGCTAAGTAGGTGTTACCTCTTAAGTCTAAGGGGAGCACAATTTATTGTAAGTATGTCCCCAATATTGAGAATTGAGGTAAGTGCTTACCCTAAGGTTAAATTAAAGTAAGTAAACTAGGTTAAGTCTAGCTAAGTATATCTGGTATTGTCACAAAAAAATATATCAGGTAGTAACAGGTAAGTAAATTCAGGTATGTATGTAAGTAAGGTAAGTCCGCAGGTATATCTAAGGTAAGTCAGGTAGGTATATAAACAAAAGGTTAAACCAAGTAAGTCAGGTAAGTATTCTCATCAGGGTAAGTATGCGTATAATCATTTTCGTTTGAGGTATTCAAAATATTTTCCTTTAATTTTATTTTTCTCTCTTTTTGGTTTTATAGCATTAGGTTTCCGTTTTATATTATCGCGATTCTTATATAATTAATTATAATTTTATTATATTATTACTGTGGCCATCCCATTATGATAATTTAGTATTTTATTTAAAATTATTTCCCCTAAATTTTCCCTAAATTTGTATTTTACTTTAAGTTATATTATGTTATTTCATTTGTATATAGTGTTATGGTGAATGCAGGCGGCATGACACGATAGGGTGCACTATGGCTAGTCATGTCGGCTGGGCTGGGTTCTTGCATTCACTCCTGTTCCCTGCGCCATAGCAGAGAAAAGTCATGCCTGTCAAACATCTTCGCTTCCGGCATGGCCGGAAGTATCGGACGGATGCAAATTTAAATATTCAAAAAAGGAAAGGGAAAGAAATGTTAAAATCAAATATTTAAAAAAGCTGAAAATCTACAAAAGGAAAATCTAAACTAAAAATCGAAATAAAAAGAAATTACCAAAACGAGAAATCCTATGGCCGAATATGAGGCACCACCGCTGGTATCGTGGTGCCTGGTGCTGGCCCACCCTCGCCATGGCTACCGGCGCACCCAAATATCAGTAGCCCCATTATAAAAGCCCAATGTGCCTCCCTAACCCAGGAAAAAGGTCAACATTCCCATTTAATTACAAAAATTTATTTATAATTCATTTTCTTAAAACCTAATTCTTAAAGCTACTCATCCTAACGCTAAACTGGTAAGTATCTTAAATAGCTAGGCAAGTGATAACTCTTCTTAAAACTAGGGTAAGTATCTCAATAGTAAAACTATAATTAAGGTAAGTATAAGGGTATGTGATTGTGTACAGGTAGCCAAATCAATTTAAATTTAGGCTAAGTTAAGGTATATATAGGGGTATATCCGGTAGGTACATCCGGTAGGTACGTCAGCTAAGTATATCAGGTAAGTGAAGAGTTAGTATAGTAAAGTGTAGTTAGAGTAAGTCTGGCAGGTATGTTTAAGGTAAGTCAGGTAAGTATTTAAGTTAGGTTACTAGAAGGTAA
>NW_023458578.1:792786-800257 GCF_013731165.1 Rhagoletis pomonella
AGCTTTAAGAATTAGGTTTTAAGAAAATGAATTATAAATAAATTTTTGTAATTAAATGGGAATGTTGACCTTTTTCCTGGGTTTTTTTGAATATTTTTATTAAGGGGCTACTGATATTAGGGTGCGCCGGTAGCCATGGCGAGGGTGGGCCAGCACCAGGCACCACGATACCAGCGGTGGGGCCTCATATTCGGCCATAGGATTTTCTTGTTTTGATCATTTCTTTTTATTTCGATTTTTAGTTTAGATTTTTCCTTTTGTAGATTTTCAGCTTGTTTTAAATATTTGATTTTAACGTTTCTTTTAAAGCTTTTTTTTGTGTAACTGTGTTTTTTTTCGAATATTTAAATTTGCGTCCGTCCGATACTTCCGGCCATGCCGGAAGCGAAGATGTTTGACAGGCATGACTTTTCTCTGCTATGGCGCAGGGAACTGGAGTGAATGCAAGAACCCAGCCCAGCCGACATGACTAGCCATAGTGCACCCTATCGTGCCATGCCGCCTGCATTCACTGCTGCTCCCAATGTATGCGTACCATAACAGATGGCGCCCAACGGGGTAGCCTGAAGCCTGGCTAGGTTGACTGGTCCTGACTGGTCCTGACTGGCACATTAGGCTTCACCATCCCGCAAGTCCCAGGGGGGCATGTGATCGCTTCCCCTTGCTGCGTTGCGGCGGGATGAGTGGAGCTGAGTGTGCTGGTTCGGATCGGTCCTCTTGGTCAGCAACCGAAGGCTTCTCCGAGACTTCACGTCACGTCCTCCGGAGTTTTGTATTCACCCGGTGAGGCAGTGCTAAACGTACTTAGTTTTTTTGTAGTTTGACCTTTTTTTTCTCCCCTTTTGTGTGTGGTCCGATATGTCGGCATGGGAATTGGGGAAAATTTGTCCGCTAAGTGGGGTTTAGTTTAAATAGTTTTGTGGTAGTTTTTTTTGGCAAATATTTTTTTTGTTTGCTTTTTTTCAAATTTGTTTTTTTCTGGAAAAAAAAAATTTATACATAATTAATTTTTTCTTAAGGACCCCAGCTCACTCTATAGGTCTGCGCTGGCGCTCCCGAGCGCCTACGTATCGCGATGGAGTGGGCTGGGACTCCAACCACGACTGACTATCGGGGTCTCAGTCACCCCACATGCCTCGGGGGCATGCGTTGACTGCCCCTTGCTGCATTGCGGTGGCGTGCACTGAGACCGAAAGATAGTTCAGCGACTTGTACGCGAAGTCCAGTACACCCTTCAAGTCTGGAGCGGCATTCCACTATGCCGGCTTTTCATTGCGGTTGGGTGTGCTGGACCAGACCTTATTTTTCGTAGACTTGTGCCTTCTTAATGTTAGGGGAGGTCAGCATTCCCATTGACCTTTGAAAATACATATTTCCCATACTTGAAACTCATACCCAACTCAATTTATTAATACACGTATATTTAATTAACCACCTATCCTATTATATTTACTAACTGCATACGTATATTTTGATTTTTTACCTTTTGCGTATATTCATATTCAGTACGCGGACTGAATACATTTTGATAATTCGGATTTTTTTTCTCGCAGTCGGGTTCGGTAACCGCGGCACTTGGCTTAAACTCGTTTTTTTTTTAATTTTATATATATATTTTTTTTGGACGTTCTTTCGACTTAAGCTAAGAAAGCAAGCCTAATTTAACAAAGCAAATTTTCCCGGATTTTCGGATTTTGCTTTGAGCTCTGGGAGAGCCAAATCTTCAGCACCTATTCTAGATTTAGAATTAGAACTTGTTTTGACCTCGAGCGTCACATTTCTTGATTTCCCAATTGCAGTTGGTTTGCTGTATGGAAGAGCAGCAAAGGCTTACGCGCAGTAGCTCGGTGAGAGGTAGCGGCGTTAAGTCAAGAGGGGACGGGAGAAATAACACTCCTGCTATGCCAGCAACTAATCCTCAGGTGATGCATTCACCTATTGCTGACCATACGGGAGGAGTTCCGCCTCCAATTCCGATGGCCAATCCCGCTCCGTGACTTAAAGTTGATAGCCGTCAAAGTTCAAATTTACTTGACACCTCACCACCTGGGACTTCGGTCCAGAATGTTTCCGCTACCTCCATGACTATGCTCTCGGGAAGACAGGAAAATTATAGGTTTTTGCCAGGGAATACCGGTTTTGTAGAAGGTACTGCAGAAGATAGAAGTAGACGTTCTAATGGCGGAGCGCCTGCGGGAGATTCGTGGGTAGGGGTGCTTCATCAGCTCTTACGTACTTCGCAAGAAGAAATGAGAGCTGAAATGAGAACAATGCGGGAAAATATGAACGCATTAAGTGCAGTGGTAACTGCATCTCAAACTGCACCCAATGGCCCTAGGGACTTTGCTTCTATCGGACGCAATCCGACACAAGCCGCTTTGAAAAACCGATCAAATTTCACCACTAATATTGTCATTAAGCCACAGGATTGGAAGGTATCCTATGACGGCACCGGTAGCGTTTCAGACTTTCTTTTTAAACTCAATACGTTGTGTGAGCGCACGCAATGTACAGATGAGCAGTTGATGGCAAGTTTCCACCTATTTTTGTCAGGGCGAGCTGAGGAATGTTATTGGTTGTTCACTAAGCAGAATCCAGATGCGACTTATCCCTTCTTGTGCTACTCCATCAAGCGCGAATTCGCCACCTTAAAAAGTGACCATGAGATCATGATGGAAATCTCAATGCGTCGTCAGAAGGCAAATGAATCGTATGATACGTTTCATACAGATATATTAGCCTTGAACGCTAGACTAAGGGAGCCGATGTCGGAGAACCTGTTGATGGACATATTGAAGAGGAACGTTAACAGCAACCTGAAGTTGATGATTTTCAATGCTGGTGCGCAGACCCTACATGACCTACGTGACGTTGCTAGGAAAGGCGAACAGATCTTGAAGGAGACCAGGAGCCTGGTACCGAACTATTCAGGGCGGCATGTCAACGAAACCTTGGCTATCACACCGGATGGTTGGACAGGAGGAATGGATGGAGAAGTTGATCCGCAAGTGGAAGCGCTAAATTTCCAGAGGACTAGGAAACCGGACTACTCAGGAATACAGTGCTGGAACTGTGACAAGATGGGACATTCTTACATCTATTGCGAGGAAGCGATACGGAACGTGTTCTGCTCCAAGTGTGGACAGAAGGGGGTGGTCACTCCAAGGTGCCGCCGAGATCATCGACGACAGGAAAACCGGAACCCGAGCGAGAAGGCAATCGGGGATTCTCGTTCGGCACCCTAGCCCCGAAGCAGGGAGTACAGGAGCAGCAGCCACCTGCACTAAACCAAAAAGTAAGTCAACCTCAGCCAGAACCGTTCGTTTGCATGGAGATGTCAGTAGTTCGGAGAGTAGTACCAGTCCCTCGAGAGTTTCGCCAAGGGTCATCATAACTTTTCCAGATAGTTCCGATTGTTCTGATTACGAGTGTATGGTTTCTTCTACAGCCAATCCTCTGCAGGTTCGAATTCTTAGGCCTTCGCGTAGGGATGTCGCATGCCAGACTCAATTCCCAGTTAGTTTAGAGCAAAGAGAAAAGGATTATGAACGGATAAGGGCGAATATTTTCGAAGAAGAACCAAAACTTGTAGTTTCAGAAAATATTCTACAGTGTAGGAAAAGATATTCTACCCGAGTAAATATGCGTAAATTTTTGCAAAGCACTAAAGTTCTTATAACGCCAGACGACCGACCGCTAACAAAGATTAAAATACACGATAGATTCGTAGTGGGTTTATTAAATTCCGGAGCAAACGTTTCCATTCTTGGAAACGGATGCGAAGATTTCCTAAAGAGAAAACAATTTCAAATATAATTCTTTGCGCGCGTTTGTTTACACGGCTGGTGGAAATCAGCAGAAAATACTCGACTCGATATGTTTACCGGTCACTTTTAAAAACATTACGAGGGCTATTCGCTTTTATCTTGTACCGTCATTAATCCAAGAAGCATACCTGGGAGTTGATTTCTGGAAGGCATTTGCGTTAGCTCCCGATGTATTTCCAACCGTTTCTTGTTTAGATTTTCCAAATGAGGATGAGCCAAACTTCCATCAGCTCACACCAGATCAGAAGATAGCATTGCAAGAAGTTGTTCAGGAGTTTCCCTCGTTCGAAAAGCTAGGACTAGGTCAAACCAGTTTAGTGACTCACCATATAGACACGGGTGATGCAGTGCCGATTAAAAGCAAGCATTTTCCTCTTTCACCACCCAGGCAGGCGGAAGCCTATAGCGAAATTGAAAGGCTACTTAAGATGGGAGTGATTGAGGTACTAGTCCGGAAACCAGGCAAAGTCAGGCTGTGCATAGATTCCAGGACGGTGAACGCGGTCACCAAGAAAGACTCGTATCCGTTGCCCCATATTAATGGGCCGTTGAGCAGGTTAAAGGATACATACTTTATAAGTGGTATTGATTTGAAGGATGCTTTCTTCCAAATCAAATTAACGGAATCGTCTAAGGAGAAGACGGCATTTGCGGTTCCAGGAAAGCCATTGTACCACTTTAAAGTAATGCCCTTTGGCCTGTGCAACGGACCACAAACAATGAGTCGGCTGATGGATAAGGCTATTCCTTCACGGTTAAGAGAGAACGTCTTCGTCTACCTGGATGATCTGATGGTGTGCAGCTCAAACTTTGAAGACCATTTGGAACTGCTGAAGAAAGTGGCGAAATGATTACGGGATGCGGGACTCACTATCAACGTAAAGAAGAGCAAGTTCTGCCAGAAGGAAACTCGGTATCTCGGGTAATTGATAGGGAATGGCTGTTTGAAGGTAGACCCAGGCAAAATATAAGCCATAAAGGATTTTCCGAATCCCAAGCCTCCTCGTCAGGTTCGCAGGTTTATAGGAATGGCAAATTGGTACAGGTCATTTATTACCAACTTTGCAGATTTGGCGGGTCCCATGACAGATTGCCTGCGAAAGTCACCTGGTCCATTTAAATTAACTCCTGAGGCAGTTGAAGCATTTGGAAAGCTTAAAGTTGCACTCGGTTCACGCCTGTCCTGGCACAACCAGATTTTACTAAAGAATTCGTAATTCAATGCGATGCATACAAAATAGGGGCAGGAGGCGTGTTATTCCAGCTCGTTGAGGAAGGGGAGAAGCTTAATAATGCTCAGCGGAATTATACGGTCACCGAGTTGGAATGCCTCGCCGCAATAGTTAGCGTCAAGCGTTTCTGACCATATATTGAAGGATTGCCTTTTCGAATAATTACTGACCATTCAAGTCTCAAGTGGCTAATGACATAAAAAGACTTGAGCGGCAGGCTGGCAAGATGGTCGCTTCTATTGCAACGATACAACTCCCACCGGGAATCGTGAACTGCCTGACAATCCGCACTCCCATTAGGATCGTATTTTAGGAGTTTTGACTCTCCTTTTCAAAATGCCTTTCGGAGTTGTGACAAGTTCTCCTTTAAGAAAATGCCTCTTGGGCCGCAAAGCCATAATGTATAGGAAACAAAATAAATATATACACGTTTTTCCCAGCCGCTGCACGGCTATAAACTCCCGGCCAAGTGTCCTTTTCAGGACAGCCTGCCCTGTGTTCTTCTTAGCGGTGTTGAACTAGTGGGGGACAGGGTGTTAAGACCGACTAAGTTCGACACTTTGGGGGTAGGCTTCTCTGGCCTAAAACAATAGAGAACCACCGCAACACCGGACTTGAATTTTTTCCCAGAGTTTTCTCGGTATAATTCTGACTCAAGCATTTCGGAAATAACGCTAATTCAACCCGCACTTAGTTACGCAGCCGGGAGTGAGTGTCCGGGTCGAATACGCCAGGCAAACTCTGGTCTAACTTTTATTTTTTCTTCACTACCAGAATTACAAAAACCACCCTGACTTACTGAAACCCCAGATTGAACCTTTTAAAACATTAAACTCATTGTTTTATGAATACAAGAATTACAGGAACCCGACTCAGTATTAACTAAATCAGTAGACTTATAGTTCCGGAGGCTGACTATACAGATCTGATCCACCCAGCATTACAGGCGAATACTGACGCGGAAAGTAGTACCGGCGTTACCTTCAGTGGTCCAGTATCATAAAACTAAACTTACTAGTCTCCCAATACTGAGTCGGACGAACCCTAACTGCCACCTGACGTAACTACGGGATGTTATTTTTTTTTGCCCGGCTAAACACTTTTTTTGAGACTCTATATCTCAGGGGTGAGTCGTGCCCCACGTTCTTGTGATTTTACCACCTAACTCTCTTGCGGACGCCTTGCGAAGACAGTTAACCCTTTTTCCTGTTCGCTTCTGTGACGAGTCGTGAAGTGAAGCAGGTTTGTTATGGGTTACTGTTCGCCGCACAAAATATAAATACTTTATCCTTCGGCGTATAGCGCACCCGGTAGCGTGCCATAAATTTCACCAGCTAATAATTTTCCCAGAGCGTAAGGCAACATCAAAACTGAATGGAAGGTCTGCCATTTTGCGATAGCTGTGTTCCTTGCGGACAGTGTCGCTGATTGTCACTAGTTCCTGCAGGTCTGTTCGCCTACTTTTCTCGGTTGATAAACGCAGAGGCTGGTGATAGTTTGTGACAGCTACCTGTAGCTGCGTCCTCACAGGATTGAGTTATATCTTGACACAAATGTGAAAATGTAGAGCAATATATATCAGGGTGGTATTCTGGCATCTACTGCGGTGTCTTGGTAGTTTGACAGCTACGTTTCCCTTTGCACGAAAACTTTCGGGCGGCAACCTTATCCATATTTTGACATACGGCCTGTGAAACAAGCCAAACAAGCTCGTACGAAAGCTCTATTTTTTTATTCTTCCAAATGGAATATTCCCGCAGTGCAAAGATATAAAAACCCGCTGGCAACTCTGCAGTCAACCATTTACATTTTCGTTTTACAGCCAAACAATTCGGAACGGTGACTTAAAGGCAGCATGGTTCTCATTAGCGCAGTCGGAACTTTTATGCTAGTCCTATAAAAATTTTTGATTAAAAGAATAATTAATAAAAAGACTTTCAAGTTCTATAGAGTTAAACAGAGATTTTGTGTGGAAATATAGAAACCTATAACTACTCTTTAAAGTGAAATTGCAATATATTGTAAGACCAGATTTAAGATTTGGCGGCAGCGGCCTTAAATCCAGTGAAAAATACAACATCAGGAGCAGCTCCTGGGGAGTCAGCAAAAGCCACAATTCCTGTAGCAACGGGAAATGAGCTGAATCGACAATATCGGCAGCATCAGCAGCAGCGCAACCAAGGTAAGTGTTCCTTAATATTCATAACTACATATAAGGGGGTTAGTGAACTGCTCGTGGTGTTCCGTGGGAGTCTCCTTGCTTACTCTACTTCTGCCCCATGAGAGCACGATTGGGATGGAGTAACTCGGAGCAGGCAAACGCACATAACGACCGCGGTTGACTAATTAACCCAGCAAACAGTGAAGACTTATATTAGTCTCATTGGTGCTCCTTTCGGACTCATATATTCT
>NW_023458578.1:800357-803447 GCF_013731165.1 Rhagoletis pomonella
TAAAATCTATGTAGGGAAATTTAGATGTCAACAGAATAATAACTACAATAAAAAGCACCACAGAAGTGTGAGAAGCAGGCAATTTTTCAATCTGAGCAAAAAATTCTTTAAATGCCGTTGTAAAAAGGTCAATACATTTCTTATAAAATAGTTTGATTTTTGATGGGTGGTATAACTCAGTGAAACGGTTATTAAAGAAAATAAAATTTTTAAAAGTAATAAATAGGAAAAAAATGCACTAAAAATGTGAATTTACCCAAATTCATAAAAAATTAAGAAATCGATTTTTTTTATAAAAATGTCACTGTACAGAGCTATTTAAATCTATTTTATTTTTTATGAATAACGTCATTAGCATATACCGTATTTATAAATGAATCTTGCAGCGTCGCGCTATATACATACATAGGTACATATATATATTTTGGCTGGCGAAATATGTACTTTTGCCAACTTATTAAAAAAGCGTATGATTCAATTTAACCACATTAAAAAAGTATTTAAATATTTTATGGCGCAACACAGCAACACTTTTTGTTTCACGAAACCCTTGAATACGAGCCTGTCATCTATTTCTTCTATTTCGACATTTCGCTATTTTACATTTCTTTCATTTAACGTCATTCGCTTTGTCACATTTCTCAAATTCGTTTTTGCTTCGACATTCTGCTATTTCATAATTATTTCATTCTCATGTCATCCATCTTCCATTTCTTACCTTCCATTGCCGTTCGCATCGTCGAACGTGCCTGTCAAACACTGCCGCCATCATGCTTTTCAGTTTGGCAGGCACGTCCGCTGTTTGGCAGGCACGTCCGTTGTTAGAAAGAGAATAGACAAAAAGGGGCATAGGATTCCATACTTGTAAGTATATACGATGTTTTTGATTAAAAGAATAATTAATAAAAAGACTTTCAAGTTCTATAGCGTTAAACAGAGATTTTGTGTGGAAATGTGAATCCCAAATACGGATAGTTGATAAAGTTAGAAACCTATAACTACTCTTTAAAGTGAAATTGCAATATATTGTAAGACCAGATTTAAGATTTGGCGACAGCGGCCTTAAATCCAGTGAAAAATACAACATCAGGAGCAGCTCCTGGGGAGTCAGCAAAAGCCACAATTCCTGTAGCAACGGGCAATGAGCTGAATCGACAATATCGGCAGCATCAGCAGCAGCGCAACCAAGGTAAGTGTTCCTTAATATTCATAACTACATATAAGGGGGTTAGTGCACTGCTCGTGGTGTTCCGTGGGAGTCTCCTTGCTTACTCTACTTCTGCCCCATGAGAGCACGATTGGGATGGAGTAAATCGGAGCAGGCAAACGCACATAACGACCGCGGTTGACTAATTCACCCAGCAAACAGTGGAGACTTATATTAGTCTCATTGGTGCTCCTTTCGGACTCATATATTCTGAACGCTCAGAAGCGGTCAAACTCATAGTCGGGGTACAGTTTGGATGGTAGTGCAATGATTTTGTGGTGCTGGGTGCAGACGCGCTGCCCGAATCTAGGGAGGCTTTAACATACGCGTGTAGCAAAAGAACTAACTTAAATTTAAATAAAAAATTTCAATTTCCGAGCAATAGTTTATTAGGCTGCAATTTAGTTTGGTATCCCCAGAGTTCTGCTATAAGTAGCTAGAGAACAGGAGGACAGTTCTACTGATTGGAAATATATAGTTCTAGCTGCCGGAGCCTTGTAGTTTTTTTTTAAGTTATGTGTTGTTAAAGTTACTAATAAATTCGGTTTAAAATGGGCGTTTTTTGGTAAAAATCGACGGTGTTCTATGCAAAAATACTCGGAATGACCTAAGATTTTATTCTAAGAAAAAAAAAAGATTTTGAGAGATTTCCTGTTGTGCGGGGGAAATGTTCGGTTATTTGTATAAGGATTATTTTCGCAAAGAAAAAAATTAAATTTGTGTTAGGCCATCAGCAGTATTTTTACGCCCAAATACACGTCCAAATTTACAGAAGGAGTGCATATTTCAAACCGCAATCTTTTTTTTGATTAAAGTGTATATGTTGAAGTTTCCTTGGCTCGGGTCGCGTGGTTGGACACGATAACCCAAAATCATTGGACAAATTGTACAAATAAATAAAAATTTTATAAAATGAAACGGTAGTAGTTTTCATCTTAGGTGGATAGTTCTTGTCACAAATACTTAGTTTCGAGCTTATATTTATGTATATATGTCTATATATATTTTTTTTTTTGCAGCGCCACATCCTTATTTAAAAATTCAACAGCGCGCAACAACAAGAACAACCAGCGCGGCTACCGTAGCGCGCAACACCAGCAACAATAAAAGCGCGCAACACCAGCAACAACAACAACCAGTGCGGCTACTACAGCGCGCGCAACAACAACCAGCACGGCTACCATAGCGCGCAACAGCACGGAACACCAACACCAATAACAACCAGTGCGGCTACAACAGCGCGCAACACTAGCAACAACAAAAGCGCGCAACATTAGCAACAACACCAGCAACAACAACAACCAGCGCGGTCACTATAGCGCTGCGCAACACTAGCGACTGCAACAACAGCAGGCCCACCAAGACCTGCTGCAACAAAGGGTGAGTCCCTCGGGCCGTACAAATAAATTATAATTAGAGAAAAAAAAAGGAGAGCTTAAAAGGCTAGATGCATATTTTAACTTGTTATTAGTTTGACCGAAACACTTGAATAAGCTATTAGTGCCTAAGACGTTTTCTTATCTCATTCCCAGTAATAATCTCTTTAATGTGTTGGAAGGTTTGCTGATATACATACAACTTCATTGCACATTAGCGCGCGTGCATTTTCAAGGCATTACAGTCTAACCTAGCTGGCATTTCCAGTGATTCTTATTTTTGAATTTCAAAGTAATAGTAGTACTAAAATTCATTTAAAAAGTCATTTTGCGCATACAGAGTACCAGCATACCTACCTAACAGATGATAGCATGTCTGGGATTTGAAGTTAGACGTTAGGACTTACCACTGACTCGGTAATAAGGTATCTAATAACACCCGGAATTACAACTTTTTTTTTCACTTTTAAAATTCTTGACGTTTCCAAACAATTTAATTTTTAAATT
>NW_023458578.1:803547-807748 GCF_013731165.1 Rhagoletis pomonella
GCTGGTGGAAATCAGCAGAAAATACTCGGCTCGTTATCTCTACCGGTCACTTTTAAAAATATTACGAGGACTATTCTCTTTTATCTTGTACCGTCACTAATCCAAGAAGCATACCTGGGAGTTGATTTCTGGAAAGCATTTGCGTTAGCACCCGATGTATTTCCAACCGTTTCTTGTTTAGCTTTTCCAAATGAGGATGAGCCAAACTTCCATCAGCTCACACCAGATCAGAAGATAGCATTGCGAGAAGTTGTTCAGGGGTTTCCCTCGTTCGAAAAGCTAGGACTAGGTCAAACCAGTTTAGTGACTCACCATATAGACACGGGTGACGCAGTGCCAATTAAAGGCAGGCGGAAGCCTATAGCGAAATTGAAAGGCTACTTAAGATGGGAGTGATTGAGGAATCGAATCCACCGTGGTGTAGTCCAGTGGTACTAGTTCGGAAACCAGGCAAGGTCAGCCTGTGTATTGACTCCTGGAAGGTGAACGCGGTCACAAAGAATGACTCGTACCCGTTGCCCCATATTAATGGGTTGTTGAGCAGGTTAAAGGACACATACTTTATAAGTGGTATTGATTTGAAGGATGCTTTCTTTCAAATCAAATTAACGGAATCGTCTAAGGAAAAAACGGCATTTGCGGTTCCAGGAAAGCCATTGTACCACTTTAAAGTAATGCCCTTTGGCCTGTGCAACGAGATTTTACTAAAAATTTGTAATTCAATGTGATGCATCCAAAATAGGGGTAAGAGGCGTGTTATTCCAGCTCGATGAGGAAGGGGTAGAGCATCCCATAGCTTTCGTATCGAAGAAGCTTAATAATGCTCAGCGGAATTATACGGTCGCCAAGCTGGAATGCCTCGCCGCAAAAGTTAGCGTCAAGCATTTCAGACCATATATTGAAAGATTGCCTTTTCGAATAACTACTGACCATTCAAGTCTCAAGTGGCTAATGACACAAAAAGACTTGAGTGGCAGGCTGGCAAGATGGTCGCTTCTATTGCAACGATACAACTTTAGGATGGAGCATCGCAAAGGTTCTTTAAATGTTGTGCCGGACACCCTTTCGCGTTTTGACGTGGACGAACTCTCTTCTACCCCACCTCTAGAAATTGACTTGGCGTCACCGGAATTCGACGGCGTAAAGTACTTGGAGCTTTGTAAAACAATTGAAAACAATCACGAAGGGCTGCTCGATCTACGCATAGTCGACAATAGAGTTTACAAAAGAGTGATGTTTCGAAGAGGTGTGGAAGAGGAAGAAGATTCGGTCTGGCGTTTGTGGGTACCGGAAGGTCTGACGGAGCTCGCAATCAAATGCTCACATGATTCCAATGCTAGTTACCATGGAGGTTGGCAAAAGACTTTAGAGCGTATTTGGCAGCAATATTTTGGCCGCAAATGGCAAAGGACATACGCCTCTATGTAAGCCGTTGCGAAACCTGCAAAGCCGTGAAAGCCACCAATCAAGTGTCCAGACCACCTATGGGCAATTCCTTCGTATCCGAGAGGCCATTCCAGCGTCTTTATTGCGATTTCTTAGGTCCATATCCGGGTTCAAAGCGAAGAAACCAGTTTTTGTTTATAGTGCTAGACCATTTTTCCAAATACGTATTTTTGAAGGCGATGCAAAACGCGACGTCGGCAAACGTAATTAGCTTCTTTAGTACAGAGATTTTTCCAGCTTTCGGGGTCCCTCAATTCGTCCATAGTGATAACGGGAAGCAATTCATTTCGAAGGAGATGCAGCAGTTTTTTGACGGGGTTATACTCACGGCAGGCTAACGCCTCTGAACGCGTGAACAGAGAGATTGTTTCGAAAGTTAGAATATTCCTGAAAGACAAACAAGATCACATGGACTGGGACAAACATATTCCCGAAATTCTGTCGATTTTAAGAAGCGATTACCATACGTCGATTCAGAGCTCGCCATACTTCGCGTTATTTGGACAAAATATGATACAACATGCGCCAGCCTATAGCATACTGGAGAAACTGGGTAGCCTAAGACAAGACGAAGTCCCGATTACAAGCAGAGCTGACAAGCTAGCAAACATTCGCGAACATATACGAAAGAACCTTGAGTTAGCGCAAGACAGAGCAGCGAACACGTACAACAAACGTACGCGAGTTGTGAATTACCGGGAAGGACATGAAGTATTCCGGAAAAACTTCGCTCTTAGCAATTTTAAGCAAGGCATAAATGCTAAATTCTTGCCTAAATATATCAAGTGTCGCGTCCTGCGAAGGGTAGGCAATGCTTTGTACGATTTAGAGGACTTGAATGGCAAACCGATCGGGAGGTTCCATGCATCTGACATTCGGCCGTGACACTGTCATCTGTCACGAAGAGCGATTCGAAGTTAAGCTTTTTTTTCAAAATTTAATAATCACGTTTTTTCTCAAATTTATATATATACACGTTTTTTTCCAATATTAAACTTAGCGAAAGGGTAAAACCTTGACCGCCGCAGACTGCCCGGGGTCCAACTCTGCATGGATTTTCCTCGAAGCTAAGTCATGTAGGGCTGTAACTCGCTTCTGTAACTCTTCCCTACCGATCATTTCTCTGCTGGTAGAGAATATACGTCATTCATTACTACTCCTTAGCAGTAAAGAACAAGGCGAGAATTCAGATATAAATTCGCCCTGGTAAAGAATTGAGACAGAGACGAGCTACTGGACTAGCGGAGGGGCCGTACTGTGAAGACCGACTAAGTTCGGCAATTGGGGGGTGGCTAACTCTAGCCAGGGAATGTGAATAGAGCATCTTTTTTTTCTCGTACTGTCCTTTCCACTGGGCGCTTTCGCGGTCGGGGACAAACCGCCCAGTATCCTCCCCGAGCATCTATATTCATAGGACGTTCACGTGCGATCCCACCGGGAGTCGTGAACTGCCTGACAATCCGCACTCCCATTAGGATTGCCTTTTAGGAGTTTTGACGAGTTCTCCTTATCAAAATGTCTAATGCCTTTCGGAGTTTTGACGAGTTCTCCTTTAAGAAAATGTCTCTTGGGCCGCAAAGCCATAATGAATAGGAAACAAAATAAATATATACACGTTTTTCCCAGCCGCCGGACGGCTATAAACTCGCGGCCAAGTGTCCTTTTCAGGACAGCCTACCCTGTGTTCTTCTTAGCGGTGTTGAACTAGTCGGGGGCAGGGTGTAAAGACCGACTAAGTTCGGCACTTTGGGGGGTAGGCTTCTCTGGCCTAAAACAATAGAGAACCACCACAACACCGGACTTGAATTTTTCCCCAGAGTTTACTCGGTATAATTCTGACTCAAGCATTTCGAAAAGAACGCTAATTCAACCCACACTTAGTTACGCAGCCGTTGATTGTGTCGAATACGCCAGGCAAACTCTGGTATACCTTTAATTTTTTCTTCACTACCAGAATTACAAAAACCACCCTGACTTACTGAAACCCCAGATTGAACCTTTTAAAACATTAAACTCATTGTTTTATGAATACAAGAATTACAGGAACCCGATTCAGTATTAACTGAATCAGTAGACTTATAGTTCCGGAGGCTGACTATACAGATCTGATCCACCCAGCATTACAGGCGAATACTGACGCGGAAAGTAGTACCGGCGTTACCTTCAGTGGTCCAGTATCATAGAACTAAACTTACTAGTCTCCCAATACTGAGTCGGACGAACCCTAACTGCCACCTGACGTAACTACGGGGTGTTATTTTTTTTTTGCCCGGCTAAACACTTTTTTTGAGACTCTATATCACGTTCTTGTGATTTTACCACCTAACTCTCTTGCGGACGCCTTGTGAAGACAGTTAACCCTTTTTCCTGTTCGCTTCTGTGACGAGTCGTGAAGTGAAGCAGGTTTGTTATGGGTTACTGTTCGCCGCACAAAATATAAATACTTTATTCTTCGGCGTATAGCGCACCCGGTAGCGTGCCATAAATTTCACCAGGTAATAATTTTTCCAGAGCATAAGGCAACACCAAAACTGCCATTTTGCGATAACTGTGTTCCTTGCGGACAGTGTCGCTGATTGTCACTAGTTCCTGCAGGTCTGTTCGCCTACCTTTCTCGGTTGATAAACGCTTCCCCCGCACAGGCTGGTGATAGTTTGTGACAGCTACCTGTAGCTGCGTCCTCACAGGATTGAGTTATATCTTGACACAAATGTGAAAATATAGAGAGCAATATATATCAGGGTTGTATTCTGGC
>NW_023458578.1:807848-812829 GCF_013731165.1 Rhagoletis pomonella
GAAGGTAACGCCGGTACTACTTTCCGCGTCAGTATTCGCCTGTAATGCTGGGTGGATCAGATCTGTATAGTCAGCCTCCGGAACTATAAGTCTAATGATTTAGTTAATACTGAGTCGGGTTCCTGTAATTCTTGTATTCATAAAACAATGAGTTTAATGTTTTAAAAGTTTCAATCTGGGGTTTCAGTAAGTCAGGGTGGTTTTAGTAATTCTGGTAGTGAAGAAAAAATAAAAGTTATACCAGAGTTTGCCTGGCGTATTCGACTCAATCAACGGCTGCGTAACTAAGTGTGGATTGAATTAGCGTTCTTTTCGACATGCTTGAGTCAGAATTATACCTAGTAAACTCTGGGGAATAATTACAGTCCGGTGTTGCGGTGGTTCTCTATTGTTTTAGGCCAGAGAAGCCTACCCCCTAATGTGCCGAACTTAGTCGGTGTTTACACCCTGCCCCCCACTAGTTCAACACCGCTAAGAAGAACACAGGGTAGGCTGTCCTGAAAAGGACACTTGGCCGCGAGTTTATAGCCGTCCGGTGGCTGGGAAAAACGTGTATATATTTATTTTGTTTCCTATTCATTATGGCTTTGCGGCCCAAGAGACATTTTCTTAAAGGAGAACTCGTCAAAACTCCGAAAGGCATTAGACATTTTGATAAGGAGAACTCGTCAAAACTCCTAAAAGGCAATCCTAATGGGAGTGCGGATTGTCAGGCAGTTCACGACTCCCGGTGGGATCGCGCGTGAACGTCCTATGAATATAGATGCTCGGGGAGGATACGGGGCGGTTTGTCCCCTACCGCCAAAGCGCCCAGTGGAAAGGACAGTACGAGAAAAAATAGATGCTCTATTCACATTCGCTGGCTAGAGTTAGCCACCCCCCAATTGCCGAACTTAGTCGGTTTTCACAGTACGGCCCCTCCGCTAGTCCAGTAGCTCGTCTCTGTCTCAATTCTCTACCAGGGCGAATTTATATCTGAATTCTCGCCTTGTTCTTTACTGCTAAGGAGTAGTAATGAATGACGTATATTCTCTACCAGCAGAGAAATAATCGGTAGGGAAGAGTTACAGAAGCGAGTTACAGCCCTACATGAATTAGCTTCGAGGAAAAGCCATGCAGATTTGGACCCCGGACAGTCTGCGGCGGTCAAGGTTTTACCCTATCGCTAAGTTTAATATTGGAAAAAACGTGTATATATATAAATTTGAGAAAAAACGTGATTATTAAATTTTGGAAAAAAGCTTTACTTCGGATCGCTCTTCGTGACAGATGACAGTGTCACGGCCGGATGTCAGATGCATGGAACCTCCCGATCGGTTTGCCATTCAAGTCCTCTAAATCGCACAAAGCATTGCCTACCCTTCGCAGGACGCGACACTTGATATATTTAGGCTAGAATTTCGCATTTATGCCTTGCTTAAAATTGCTAAGAGCGAAGTTTTTCCGGAATACTTCTTGTCCTTCCCGGTAATTCACAACTCGCGTACGTTTGTTGTACGTGTTCGCTGCTCTGCCTTGCGCTAACTCAAGGTTCTTTCGTATATGTTCGCGAATGTTTGCCAGCTTGTCAGCTCTGCTTGTAATCGGGACTTCGTCTTGTCTTAGGCTACCCAGTTTCTCCAGTATGCTACAGGCTGGCGCATGTTGTATCATATTTTGTCCAAATAACGGGAAGTATGGCGAGCTCTGAATCGACGTATGGTAATCGCTTCTTAAAATCGACAGAATTTCGGGAATATGTTTGTCCCAGTCCATGTGACCTTGTTTGTCTTTCAGGAATATACTAACTTTCAAAACAATCTCTCTGTTCACTCGTTCAGAGGCGTTAGCCTGCCGTGAGTATAACCCCGTATTAATGTGAACAATCCCATAGTTTTCAAAAAACTGCTGCATCTCCTTCGAAATGAATTGCTTCCCGTTGTCACTATGGACGAATTGAGGGACCCCGAAAGCAGGAAAAATCTCTGTACTAAAGAAGCTAATTACGTTTGCCGACGTCGCGTTTTGCATCGCCTTTAAAAATACGTATTTGGAAAAATGGTCAAGCACTATAAACAAAAACTGGTTTCTTCGCTTTGAACCTGGATATGGACCTAAGAAATCGCAATAAAGACGCTGGAATGGCCTCTCGGATACGAAGGCATTGCCCATAGGTGGTCTGGACACTTGACTGGTGACTTTCACGGCTTTGCAGGTTTCGCAACGGCTTACATAGAGGCGTATGTCCTTTGCCATTTGCGGCCAAAAATATTTCTGCCGAACACGCTCTAAAGTCTTTTGCCAACCTCCATGATAACTAGCATTGGAATCATGTGAGCATTTGATTGCGAGCTCCGTCAGCCCTTCCGGTACCCACAAACGCCAGAGCGAATCTTCTTCTTCTTCCACACCTCTTCGAAACATCACTCTTTTGTAAACTCTATTGTCGACTATGCGTAGATCGGGCAGCCCTTTGTAGTGTGCCTGACCACTCTAATGCATGTGCATATTGCTGACGCGAGAAAGCAAGTCGATGTCCAAACCGCGTTTGACATACTTTTAATAATTATGACACACGTGAAACACTTGAGACACCGTTCTTGTTACGTCAGCAATATTGACCATGTTGCAAGCGATCAGAGCACTCGCCAAAGGTAACATGCAAAACAGTTTTGCATGACACATTAGAAGTAGGGGAAATGGAAGTAACCAATGATTTGATTGGTTGCTCATAGAAATAAGAATTTAGGTTAATTTAGATTGTAAGCATATAAAAGACGGCGATGAGCCGAAATAAAGTCATTTCTTGGTTTAAGACGAAATTCTATTGTTAGTACTTATTCCTTGAAGCAAAATCGTGCATTTTAATGCTCGGAAGAAATCGGCTGAGGAGCTAAGATAGTACCTAATCCTTTGAAATATCCACTCGGTTCTGTAGAACCACCACACCTTCGTGATTGTGTTCAATTGTTTTACGAAGCTCCGAGTACTTTGCGCCGTCGAATTCCGGTGACGCCAAGTCAATTTCTAGAGGTGGGGTAGAAGAGAGTTCGTCCACGTCAAAACGCGAAAGGGTGTCCGGCACAACATTTAAAGAACCTTTGCGATGCTCCATCCTAAAGTTGTGTCGTTGCAATAGAAGCGACCATCTTGCCAGCCTGCCGCTCAAGTCTTTTTGTGTCATTAGCCACTTGAGACTTGAATGGTCAGTAGTCATTCGAAAAGGCAATCCTTTAATATATGGTCTGAAATGCTTGACGCTAACTTTTGCGGCAAGGCATTCCAGCTTGGTGACCGTATAATTCCGCTGAGCATTATTAAGCTTCTTCGATACGAAAGCTATGGGATGCTCTGCCCCTTCCTGATCGAGCAGGAATAACACGCCTCTTACCCCTATTTTGGATGCATCACATTGAATTACGAATTTTTAGTAAAATCTGGTTGTGCCAAGACAGGCGCTGAACAGAGTGCAACTTTAAGCTTTCCAAATGCTTCAACTGCCTCAGGAGTTAATTTAAATGGACCAGGTGACTTTCGCAGGCAATATGTCATGGGACCCGCCAAGTCCGCAAAATTGGTAATAAACGACCTGTACCAATTTGCCATTCCAATAAACCTACGAACCTGACGAGGAGACTTTGGTATCGGAAAATCCTTTATCGCATCAATCTTGCCTGGGTCTACTTTCAAACAACCATTCCCTATCAAGTACCCGAGATACCGAATTTCCTTCTGGCAGAACTTGCTCGTCTTCACGTTGATTGTAAGTCCCGCTTCTCGTAAGCATTTCGCCACTTCCCTCAGCAATTCCAAATGGTCTTCAAAGTTTGAGCTGCACACCATCAGATCATCTAGTTAGACCAAGACGTTCTCTCGTAACCGTGAAGGAATAGCCTTATCCATCAGCCGACTCATTGCTTGTGGACCGTTGCACAGGCCAAAGGGCATTACTTTAAAGTGGTACAATGGCTTTCCTAGAACCGAAAATGC
Organism: Rhagoletis pomonella; assembly: GCF_013731165.1. NCBI lineage: Eukaryota > Metazoa > Arthropoda > Insecta > Diptera > Tephritidae > Rhagoletis > Rhagoletis pomonella. The sequence goes on from NW_023458578.1 coordinate 811,818, forward strand.
CGTTTTTTCCTTAGAGGATTCCGTTAATTTGATTTGAAAGAAAGCATCCTTCAAATCAATACCACTTATAAAGTATGTGTCCTTTAACCTGCTCAACAACCCATTAATGTGGGGCAACGGGTACGAGTCCTTCTTTGTGACCGCGTTCACCTTCCTGGAGTCAATGCACAGCCTGACCTTGCCTGGTTTCCGAACTAGTACCACTGGACTACACCACGGTGAATTCGATTCCTCAATCACTCCCATCTTAAGTAGCCTTCCAATTTGGCTATAGGCTTCCGCCTGCCTGGGTGGTGAAAGAGGAAAATGCTTGCTTTTAATTGGCACTGCATCACCCGTGTCTATATGGTGAGTCACTAAACTGGTTTGACCTAGTCCTAGCTTGTCGAACGAGGGAAACCCCTGAACAACTTCTTGCAATGTGTTTGTGCGAGATTTACGCATAGATGAATTTCTGATAATTCGGGGGTTCATTTTGTTCCCCAATAACCAATTTCAATTATGAATAAACACTATTAAAACATGTATATTTCAGTATTAAAACGTGTATATTTTTTCCGACTGAACTCGAGCGTTACAATTATTATGAGCTACTGATTGGACAAAAAATGTACGAACATAACCAACGGCTTCTTTCTCAGTTCTCTTTAACAGAATATATAAGCAATCTATTAGTGCATATATGTGCATGTGTGTACATAAGTATATGTTTAAATAAATATAAATGTGCAGCGGTAAAACATAGAAGCGTGTTTCCCAAGTTTGTCCACAATGCTATCTTCTGATCTGGTGTGAGCTGATGGAAGTTTGGCTCATCCTCATTTGGAAAAGCTAAACAAGAAACGATTGGAAATACATCGGGTGCTAACGCAAATGCTTTCCAGAAATCAACTCCCAGGTATGCTTCTTGGATTAGTGACGGTACAAGATAAAAGCGAATAGTCCTCGTAATATTTTTAAAAGTAACCGGTAGAGATAACGAGCCGAGTATTTTCTGCTGATTTCCACCAGC
>NW_023458578.1:812929-815723 GCF_013731165.1 Rhagoletis pomonella
CAAGCCGGCATAGTGGAATGCCCCTCCAGACTTGAAGGGTGTACTGGCTACTATTTAAACTAAACCCCACTTAGCGGACTATTTTTCCCCAAATTCCCATGCCGACATATCGGACCACTGACAAAAGCGGAGAAAAAAAAGTCAAACTACAAAAAACTAAGTGCGTTTAGTACTGCCTCATCGGGTGAATTCAAAACTCCGGAGGACGTGACGTGAAGTCTCGGAGAAGCCTTCAGTTGCTGGCTAAGAAGACCGATCAGCATCAGCACACTCAACTCCACCCATCCCGCCGCAACGCAGCAAGGGACACCAAACACATGCCCCCCTGGGACGGGATGGTGAAGCCTCATGTGCCAGTCAGGTCCAGTCAACCTGGCCAGGCTTCAGGCTACCCCGTTGGGCGCCATCTGCTATGGTAAGCATACGATGGGAGCAGCAGTGAATGCAGGCGGTATGACACAAAGGGGTGCTCTGTGGCTATTCATGTCGGCTGGGCTGGGTTCTTGCATTCACCACTGTTCCCTGCGTCATAGCAGAGAAAAGTCATGCCTGTCAAACATCTTCAGCTTCCGGCGTGGCCGGAAGTATCGGACGGACACATAAAGAAAATTCAAAAAAAAGCACAGTAAAAAAAAGCTGAAAAAAGAACGATAAATTAAATATCGAAAATAAAATTGAAAATCAAAAGAAACCAAGAATCTAACCAAACTAACAAAAATAAAATAAACAAACGAAATAAAAAAAACAAGGCCGAATATAAGGGCGCCACGCCCGGTGCTGGCCCACCCTCATCCGTGGCTATCAGCACACCCTAGTATTGATAACCCCATTATCGAATTCCTAATGTGCCCATTTTTAACTTATAGTTTTATTTATAATTCATTTTCTTATAACTAAATTAATCCTATTTCTTAAAGCTAACTCCTATCATCTAAAACTGGTAAGTATATTTACTTAACCTACTAGGTTGGTATGTCTCTTAAGTCTAAAGCAAGTGTGTTAATCGCAAGAGGGTAAGATAAGTATAGGTAACCAGAACTGAGGTAAATACATGAGGTAAGTGTTTACCCTAAAGTTAAATCTAATTAAGTGAACTAAGTTAAGGCTAGTTAAGTATATCTAGTATTTTCACAAAAAAAATGTATATCAAGTAATAGTGGGTAAATTTAAGTTAAGCGGGTAAGTAATTCAGGAAAGTCTAACAGGTAAGTAAGTCCGGTAAGAAAAATCAGGTAGGTAAGTCGGGTTGGTATATTTCGGAAAAGCAAGTCAGTCAGGTAAGTATTTAGTATTTTATTTTATGATATTGTGGCCACTTCGTGTTCATATGATTTATTAATCGTTATTACTTTAAATTCATTTTACTTAAATTTTTATTATTAATTTTATTTTATTCCCCCTCTTTCTTTATTTATATTAGGTTAACTCAGTTAATAACTTTCGTTTTATTTTTTTGAAATTGGTATTTATCTATCTATTAAAAATTAAGGGTATTTAGGTTCAAAGACTTTTTAGCTTCCCCTTTTGTAAATCTTAAAAATAAATGTTTTTTATCTTGTAGATAATTCAACCTTAATCTTTTCTATAGCTAAATTTATTTAGTACTAAATTTTATTTCTTCAATTGTATTCCTTTAACTAGTGCTCCCTTTCTTTATTTTATTTTCTCTAGCTAGGAGACAAACCATTTATGGTTGCCCTTGTTATTAATTTTAAGCGAGCTTTAGATATACCTTAAGCATATATAAATTGCTTTTCAGTTTACGTTATGTTCTTAATTTCCCTACATGTTATCCGATTTTAATCTGGTTTATCTCTTATTATTAAAGCCACGTTTTAGTTTTATGTGGTTTCTTTTAGTTCGTTTAAGGGAAAAAAATCTTTGCTTTACGTTCAGTCAATGAGAAATTTTTTTCCACTTTGAATTTATCTGGAAATCACCCACCGTTGCAGCAGGCCGGTGGTGGAGCCTGCTGTTGTTGTTGTAGCTGGTTGTTGTCGTCGTTGCTAGTTGGTGTTGTTGTAGCGGGTGGTTGGAGTTGTAGCCGGTTGTTGTCGTCGTTGCTAGTTGGTATTGTTGTAGCTGGTGGTTGGAGTTGTAGCCGGTTGTTGTCGTCGTTGCTAGTTGGTGTTGTTGTAGCTGGTGGTTGGAGTTGTACCCGGTTGTTGCCCATGTGGCTGCGGTGTTGTAGCCGTTGTGGTTGTTGCCTTTCTGTGGCGGTTAAGCTGTGAGCGCTGCTGTGATGCAGTCGTTAGAGCAGCTGCCTGTGTGGCTGCGGCTGGGGCAGCCGTTGCTTTGGTTGCCGCCTTGGCTCTGGCGGTTGCGGGGTTGCGATGTCGCTGCCTCGTTGCAGCCGTTGCAGAGCAGACTCGCTTAGAGCGGACTAGCGCAGCTGTAAATAAAACAAAAACAACAGGTTAGCAGAGGAAAAATCCTCATGGAACACAATGTGCGAGATGGCCTGAGCTAGAATCCCATTACTTATGGGCTTCCCATGATTATCCAAAAAAAACTTACCTTACTGCCAATCTGGGGTAGTAGTTAGTGGCGCCTCAACTCGCCTGTTCAGCGGCTTTTGGAGGGTGCTCCTGAATTCGCCTTTCCTCACCTCAAGTTTTCTCGTTCGCAAGTTTTCATCTCGCCAATACGCAATCCGAGTGTTTAGAAGGATATTCTGTTATATATAGAATTCCACCTTTACTTATAAATCCTGTTGCCTTTTTTTTTTGTTTTTTTTTGTTACCATGATAAAAGCACTCATAAGTTACAATCGCTGCATTTTTGAAAATTTCGG
>NW_023458578.1:815823-818459 GCF_013731165.1 Rhagoletis pomonella
TAATCTGGACAGTGAATCCAAGAACAAATTAAATATGGCCTTAAATAATACAGCCAGATTTATTTACGGTAAAAGAAAGTATGACCACATTTCAGAGTTCACAAAAAGCATCTTAGGCTCGAACTTGGAGAGCTATCTGAAGATTCGTAACATCTTATTTTTTGTATAAGTTAATTAGATACCGACAACCATGCTATCTTTACCGAAAACTGAACCTGGTTCAATCGTCTCGCACCCATAATATTATTGTACCTAGGTATAAAACTTTAACAGCGTCTAGATTGTTTTTTGTTAGTGTTGTCAGAATCTGGAACTCCTTACCAACCTCAATTAAATGTATAACAATGTTTGGATGCTTCAAAGCGGCAGTTACAAGTCTTTTTAAGTAAAATCCTTCTACCTTCCCTAATACTCCTCTCTTAAAATATTATCTTTATCTATTATATATATATATATGCTTTTTTTTGCACAACTATTACTTATAATTAAATATTGTTGTTACCATCACAATATTTTTCTGTACTTTATCTAATTAGATTTTAGTTGAAGTTAATTTTGTAATTTTTTTTTTTTGATTATTTGTACACTGAAAAGACCTCGCGTTTTACTGTACTCAAGAAGTTAATAAATTGAATTGAATTCTTAAATATGTATATTTCTTTGGTCCGAGTGAAAATAAAACAAACAAATTAAATGACGGCGAGAGAAATTTTCAAAAATGCTGCCAAACGTCAATATTCTTGAATTTGGCTCAGCGATTGTACCTTATGAGTGTTTTTATCATGGTAACAAAAAAAAGGCAACGGGATTTATACGTAAAGGTCGAATTCTATATATATAACAGAATATCCTTCCAAACACCCGGATTGCGTATTGGCGAGATGAAAACTTGCGACCGAGAAAACTGGAGGTGAGGAAAGGCGAATTCAGGAGCACCCTCCAAAAGCCGCTGAACAGGCGAGTTGAGATGCCACTAATTACTACCCCATATTGGCAGTAAGGTAAGTTTTTTTTGAATAATTATGGGAAGCCCATAAGTAATGGGATTCTAGCTCAGGCCATCTCGCACATTGTGTTCCATGAGGATTGTTCCTCTTCTAACCTGTCCTCTGGTTTTTGTTTTATTTACAGCTGCGCTAGTCCGCTCTAAGCGAGTCTGCTCTGCAACGGCTGCAACGTAGCAGCGACATCGCAACCCCGCAACCGCCAGAGCCAAGGCGGCAACCAAAGCAACGGCTGTCCCAGCCGCAGCCGCAACGACAGCGAACCGCCACAGGGCGGCAACAACAGCACCGGCTGCCCCAGCCGCAGCCACACAGGCAGCTCCTCTAACGGCTGCATCACAGCTTAACCGCCACAGAAAGGCAACAACAACAACGGCTGCAACGCCGCAGCCATATGGGCAACAACCGGCTACAACTCCAACCACCAGCTACAACAACACCAACTAGCAACGACGACAACAACAGCAGGCCCCACCAGCCTGCTGCAACGGTGGGTGAGTTCCAGATAAATTCAAAGTGGAAAAATAAATTTCTCATCGACTGAACGTAAAACAAAGATTTTTTCCCCTTAAACGAACTAAAAGAAACCACAGAAAACTAAAACGTGGCTTTAATAATAAGAGATAAACTAGATTAAAATCAGATAACATGTAGGGAAATTAAGAACATAACGTAAACTGAAAAGCAATTTATATATGCTTAAGGTATATCTAAAGCCCGCTTAAAATTAATAACAAGGGCAACCATAAATGGTTTGTCTCCTAGCTAGAGAAAATTAAAGTAAAGAAACGGAGCACTAGTTAAAGGAATACAATTGAAGAAATAAAATTTAGTACTAAATAAATTTAGCTATAGAAAAGATTAAGGTTGAATTATCTACAAGAAAAAAAACATTTATTTTTAAGATTTACAAAAGGTGAAGCTAAAAAGTCTTTGAACCTAAATACCCTTAATTTTGAATAGATAGATAAATACCAATTTCAAAAAAATAAAACGGAAGTTATTAACTGAGTTAACCATATATATATAAAGAAAAAGGGAAATATTTTAAAACCCTAAAACGAGGAAAAAAATAAAAATTTTAATTATATAAATATAGGGAATTGGCTTACTTACCTGCCCTACTAAAGTTAACTTTGTCGGTTATATAATTACCGGACCTACCTTACCAGACTTACCTTAAAGTTACCTACCTGCCCTAATTATAAATATTGATATACTTACCGAATATACTAACCTGACGTACTTAACCTTCTTATACTTACCGCTGATCTTGACCTTAGTACTTACCTTAGTTGTAGTCTTACTATTAGTATACTTACTTTAGATTTTTTTTCTTGATGTTAGGATTTATGTTAGCTAGTTTTAAGAATTAGATATAAGGAAAATGAATTTTTATAAATAAACTTGTTTTATAAAATGGGAATGCTGACTCTTTCCGTTATTTGAGAAGGCACGATAGGATTTCAGAAATGGGGCTACTGATATTAGGGTGCGCCGGTAGCCATGGCGAGGGTGGGCCAGCACCAGGCACCACAATACCAGCGGTGGTGCCTCATATTCGGCCATAGGATTCTTGTTTTGATCATTTCTTTTTATTTCGATTTTTAGTTTAGATTTTCCTTTTGTAGA
>NW_023458578.1:818559-818911 GCF_013731165.1 Rhagoletis pomonella
GCCCACCCTCGCCATGGCTACCGGCGCACCCTAATATCAGTAGCCCCGTTTCTGAAATCCTATCGTGCCTTCTCAAATAACGGAAAGAGTCAGCATTCCCATTTTATAAAACAAGTTTACTTACACAAATTCATTTTCCTTATATCTAATTCTTAAAACTAGCTAACCTAAATCCTAACATCAAGAAGAAAAAAAAAATCTAAAGTATACTAATAGTAAGACTACAGCTAAGGTAAGTACTAAGGTCAAGATCAACGGTAAGTATAAGAAGGTTAAGTACGTCAGGTAAGTATATTCGGTAAGTATATCAATATTTATAATTAGGGCAGGAAGGTAAGTTTAAGGTAAGTCT
>NW_023458579.1:0-6899 GCF_013731165.1 Rhagoletis pomonella
TATTTTAGCTTGTGACGGGTGGGAGGAGTCACTATTGAGGACACATAATTCATGAGTAAAATGAACGCTAATGGTTTGATGTAAATATTTACTATACTTTTAATAAGGGGGTCTTATTTGAACAATGGGAAGATTAAATAATTGTATGTTAAAAAAATACATATTTTGCTTTGACGGGTGGGAATTCCAATAAACATTTCTGTAAACTCTTATAACTTCTCCCCATAAATGTGTTTTTGTAATAACTTACCACTGTTGTAATGACCAGGAGTTGTACCTTTTTTATACCCGAGCGCAGGGTATTATAACTTTGTTCACATAACGGTTGTTTGTAACAGGCAAAACGAATCGAGATAGATATAGACAAATGTATACATAAATGATCAGAATGAAAAGAGAAATCGATTAAGCAGTGACTGTCTGTCCGTCCGTCCGTCTGTGCACACGATAACTCAAGTAAAAATTGAGATATTTTAACGAAACTTGGTACGTGAACTTCTTTTGGGCGTGGGACGGATGGTATTGAAAATGGGCGAAATCGGATAATAACCACGCCTACCTCCCATATAACGGTAATTTTAAGAAATACGAAAACTGCGATATTTAATGAACTACTGAAGATAATTCACTCAAAATTGATACTTACAATGAGTTTCAGACGGAAAACATGAATATTCTAAATTTTTGGAAAATGGGCGTAGCCACGCCCACTTATGGTTACATGTGTATATCTTGGTAACCGCTGCACCAATTTCTTCCAAACTAGGTACAGTTGTTGGTCCTGGTACAGCATACCAACTGGCCGAAAATTTCTAAAATTGGACAAAAACCACGCCCACATCCCGTATAACGGTAATTTCGAGAAATACAAAATCTTCGATAAATCAGTAAATATTGAGGCTAATTTATTCAAAATTGATGATTGCAACAATTCTTTACCAAGAAATACGTTTATGACAAAATTTTGGAAAATGGGCGTAGCACCGCCCACTTGTGATCACATATATGTATCTCGCTAACCGTTCTAGCAATTTGTACCAAGCTCGGTATTGTTATTGTGCTTGCCACATAAAAGCAAACCGTTGAAAATTGTTGAAATCGGACTAAAATTGAGGCCGCTTTTCTTATAACGGTAAATTTCAGATATGCTTGACATTTCAATATTTCGAAATTTAAGGACGCTAATTTACTTAAAATGTATACACCCCGGCTTATCATGTAGCCGTAGCTTTCGGAAAGGTGGAAAACATATATTTAATACTTGCGCCGGGTATTTAATGTTCGGCTCCGCCCGAACTTAGACTTTCTTACTTGTTATCGTTGTTTTTTTGCATTGTCACCTTTAATACCCGAGGAATGCCTTGACAACTAGATGAAAAAATATTATATTAGACATAAATTACGTTCTCATTGAGTCATTAACTTGAACTTATGAGCCATTTTTGGAGTTTAACGCTAAATTCTGCTCTTACCATACAAACAATTTTCGTTAAACTCGCCTTAAACACCACTTTTATTTGGTGTTAACGGGCATGCAACCCTACATTTTGATTAAACTTGGCCATACTGAGCAATTATGAAAATCAAAACTTTTGAAACGGTTCAAGCCGGAAGATTGCCATCTCCCTTAAAATAAGTAAACAAATAAATATTTGGAATATATTTTTGTAAGCATTTGGCCGCGCTTCTCCTCAAATTTGAGTTGTGAGTTCTGTTGTTGTAACACATATGTATGGATGCACCTACATTTTTATTTTGACTCCGAACGGCAAATGGTTTTATGAGAAGGTTTTTCAAGGCAGAAACACTTAAAAGCCTGCCAAACGACAACTGCTATTTTGGATTATGCTCTGACCAGGGGTCTAACGTTGGGCCTACCGAGTAAAAGTACGCACCTGTAATCACTCTACAACGGCGGTCGCTAAAAGTACATACATGTTACATATGTATGTATTCCCTTATTTGTTCTCAAATGCAAGAAAACTACAATATGCTTGACGTTGATAAATAGTTTTAAAAATGTAGAATAACTTAAAATTTTTGTGTTTTAATAAAGTATTTATTTTGTAAATTATTATTTTAATATAGATATTAAAATTTTTATATTTGGCAACTCTTACAGTCTTGTCTCCATTAATAACAAATGACAGATGTAAACAAAATAAAAAAGAAAATATTGTTATTTTACAAATTTAAGGCAAACGGGCAAAATGTTCAAAGTGCACAGTATCCGACCACTACCAAAATAAAGTAAATGGAGCAGAAGGGGTTTGGTATAGTTTTCCTGCTCGTAGTCCAAATTATCTGGTTTGCTTCATTTATGCTATTATTACAAAAATTCTGCTTTTGAAGAAAATATGTAATTTAAAGGACATAGGATTTACATACGTACCTACATATCGCAGACTGGCGCGGAATAACTCGTGTGCTTCATATTCAATACCCCATAATAAACAATGTGGGCATTAATCGTTGATATTTTAATCAACTAGACGCTTTCATTAAACTTAATCGGACTAGAGTTAATCATGTGTAAAATAATTTTTACTAAACAGGTAATCGTAATGGTAATTAAAAAATATGTTTTGTATCATTATGCTTTATCATGAGTTTAATTTCCCCGAACCAGTTCACTTTTCACTTTTGGTTTCCATGGCTTTACTATGGGCGGATGACAAACTTTCGGGTGAATTTTTTTTCAGGCGCAACTCAAGATAAGGCAGATTAACTATTTATTTGGTTAAGCAAATTTGGTAATAAGGGGCCATTCAAGTATTATGTAAGCGGAATTTTAATCATTATTAACCACTCCCTCCCACCTTGTCAGCAAAAGTAACCGTCGTATACAAAAAAGTACTGTATGTGGTTTTAATTTAAATTTTGGATAAGCTACACTACTTAATCATATCTTTTTAATTGGGATTAATGATTAAAGGTATTTATTCGTATTTATGATAACTATTAATTAAATTGTATCATTGATCGCGATCAACTATTTATTCGTTAGTTTTAATCAGTAATATTTTGCTAACACTGCTCAAAACTTTTGGATGAGTTCGTGACTGAACTTCGGAATTTCTACTATTATTTGTACACAGATATTGCTTGATAATAATCTTATAGAGTAGGCTACTATTAATTCTGGTAATCAAAATAAAAATTGTCTATGATAAGTTCCGTACATATAAGAAGACTTTTAGTTGTTCAGTAAGTTTTTTGCACATAAAAGTGTATCTTGAACTTTTTTTTTTTGATTAAGTGAAGACGTCACGGTAAGATCTCTTAGTACAGTGGTACATGAAAATTATTCCAAACGAAAACCTAAAAGTGATAAAAAACCATAATTAAATTTTACTAATTTATATTAAAGGCACCCACTGTATGTAAGCATGAAATCATTAGCAATGTGAATAAGAAAATGTAAACATTTATGTAAATGTCAAATCAAACTCCGAGTTTCTTAAACACCGCAGTGAGAACGCTTGACAGTTGTTCATAAAAACAAAAGCGTAAACTCGAGTTTATGGCGCAATGTGAACATAATTATAGTTACACTACGGCTGCGTTTATAACAATAAAAATAGAGGAAACAGAGAAAGCTAAATCGATAAAAATCTATTTCTAAAGAGTTATTCTATCTGATTTAATGTTTTCACAGAGTCAAACACAATCCATCATGTAATTTATTTTTTTACCTGTGGAATGGATCTAACACGATTTTATTATTTTCCACAATTAATTTAAGTTTAGGTACACAATGGTTTCATATGCACAATAATTACTATTTTAGGATTTGGAACGTGTTCGTGTTTAATTTTTATAACGATATTTCTTTTTTATATTTTGGTGACCATGGTCGATTGCTTAACTTTATGCATGTTTTAACTAATATTTCACTAGTTTACACGGAAAATTAACTTGTCTTAAAAGATAATTTTCCAAGCTAACTTCGGGTCGCTGAACACGAGAACAAACCCATATTTTTCAAATGGTTTTGACACAATCACACTTTTGGTCGAAAATTGAATTTAAAAAATACTTTAAATAAATGTTTAATCAAAAATCATCAATTAAAACTGACTACTTTACAAAAATGATTGGAAATTTAACTTTTTCGGCTTTGGTTGCTGGCAACACTAATCATTTTTACTTACATCTGCTCAAATTATATATATTTGTAAAGGACACACCATACCTTTGGAACTGCTTACCTTAATCGGATGATTTTTTCATGAGATATTTGGGTTTTGAAAAAAATCTCAAAAATATCTCTTGTAAAACAAATATGGGTATTATTTTCGTATTCAGCGACCCAAGACTAGCAAAAATTGTTTTGTTTTGTTCTTACGTTCATTCGATTCTCACATAATTTGTGGAGTAGTGTTTTAAATTTATTTTAAAAATTATTATGCGTACAATAATAAAAGCTGCGAATAATACAGTAAAATTTATGAAAACTAAGAAAATGTTTCCGCAATAATTTTCTAAAGCAAGGTAGACATTGCATACCGTCATTGACTATGCAAGCCTACGAACAAATATTTGATGCTTCAATTATTAGATTTAAAAATAGCTGATTAGTAAATCCAGCAACATCAAGTTTTACAATCATAAACTCAACTGCATGCTATGTCCGCGAGCATTGAAATTAATTAAGTTCATTTCCTTTACTGCTGCTTCTTTTCAAACTGCTCTATATCATCTATATTTATCAAATTGAATTCGACGACACCTTTGCCCATAAATTCCGCAAACTTGCCAGAATCCGCCACAGATTTAACTTCGCGTTTGAATACTGCAAAAGCAATAATAAATGGAATTAAGTTAAAGGAATATACAATGTACACATACTATATATGTATATACATATCGTCGTTTAAAGTACAAAACCGCGTATCGTCATTCTGCAAAACCGCGTAACTAACATTGGCTGCCAAAAATTGGATTTGCTCACACAAGCTCTTGGCTCAATCCTTATCCATTCGTTCTGAAATATACTAGCCAGAAATGCGTTTGCTTTATAAAATAGAGAACCATTTTTAAATATGAGTGTTTTTACACTCTAGAAAATAATTTCTAAAATTTCACATACGCGGTTTTGCATTTTGTTGACATGCGGTTTTGCACTTTAAACGACGATATACATATATAATTTATAAGCTTGCTAAGTTATTTTCAATTTATATCTAAGTTTATAAAGCATACTTTAAATAAATAAGTACAAATTATTTGGCTCTCATATTTTTGCTAAGCGTTTGGCCGAGCTGCTCCTCCAATTTTTGTTCTGCATTTTAATGTTATATCCAGGGCCGAAAATTTTAAGCCTCTGCGGGGAATTGCTTATTTTGGTATTCAGGGTTTCCAAGCCTAATTTTAACGATCATGCTTATTTTGCTTATTTCAATGTATAAAGCTAAGTACGGACCTTTTAAGAAAACGTTCAAGAAGGAAATTGCTATTATTTCGTATGTGAATAGTAGTGCCCAAGGAGTTCTGACATCTGATATTTTGCACCCCTTTACATTACGAAATAATGGAACGGGCATATATTTCTGTTGAAAACAAGGGGTCCTTGTACTCTTCACAAACAAATTTTAGCAAACCATAGTAGAAAGCGTAGACAATTTTTGAGAACTTCGTACTGCTCAAGAAAATTTGGGTCAATAAATTTTTCTTGGCCATTTCTTGGGTGTTTTTGTTTTATTCGTGGAACTAAAGAAATGTTTACAAATAATATAAAAACAGATTTAGTAATTATTAACCCGTAACTTCAATGGCATTTATGCTTGGATACAAACCAATGGTTTGTCTCTACGCGAAGGCATTGGTGTTTTGAAGAGATTAAAAATAATTTATCTCAAATGGAGAATACCGAATATTAACAAGTAATTTTTAGCAAAAAAAACCGATTTAAAAAAAAATATATATATCTATATATTTCATGATCCAATGATCGGATCTAAACCAAATTAAGTGAAAAGTTATGCGGTAACATACATAAAAAAAATATAAAAAAATATAAAAAAAAAATAAAAATATTCCGACGAACTGATAACCTCCTCCTTTTTTGGAAGTCGGTTAAAAAGAAGTAAAACGACCGGCGCAGATCTTTATTATTTGAGAATATCAAGAAACACTTGATTGTCCATTGTCCATTTTTTAGTCCCTGAAATCATATATCGATAGCTGAGTGGAAGATCGACCTATCTCGGCAGCCAGTTCGAAAACGCCCTATTTCAGAAAATTTTTGAACAAAGCTCTATTTCAGAATTAAGTTGAAGAACGCCCTATCTCATAATTTTATTGAAGAACGCCCTATTTCAGAATTCGGTTCATAAACGCCTATCCCAGCTGCCTCTTCAAAAACGCCCTATCTCAGAATTTGATTGAACAACGCCCTATCTCAGCAAATGGCTCAATATCGACCTATCTGAGCTGCCGCTTTAAGAAAGCATTATCTTCAGTATGGTTTTTATTCTTGAAAAAATTGGTGCAGGGGAAATAAAGTTTATTTAATTATTGAATTATAAAACTCATGATACATTTCAGGAATTATTCGTTTAGTACACATCTCTTCCAAATCTTTTTTTTTCTCTTTATCCAATTCTAGTCGATTGTTATAGGCTTGTGTGAGAGGATATTGCTTTCCAAGTGACTTTTTCGTTGGAATCAATATAGGTTTTGCCTCCTCATCATAATTGTATTTCACATAAGCATTGGATTCATTCGGCAGCACTGATATTTCTCTCAAATTCATAACTTTAATGGCCTTCCAATTTTCGTCATTTGCCAAGGCACGAAAATCAAAAATTTCTGCCTGCGAAACCTCCTGGACAATATATTTTGGTCCGTTTTTTTTGGCGTTCTTCATAATTTTACACCATTCCTCTTGTGTAAAC
>NW_023458579.1:6999-7927 GCF_013731165.1 Rhagoletis pomonella
GACCAGCTTAGTACAAGACTCCCTGTTGTGGATCTCTCCCGTTGTGGGTGAAATGCCTTGGGAATCTGCTAGGAGTGACGTATCGAACTTGCGAACATCGACCCTAGACGGGTTCCATCCTGGTTTCCTGCGAGGGATACTACGTGTTTGCCCTCGCGTGATGTCAGTGACTTGGAAGGTGATGTAGTTGTGGTCGCTACCACTCAGGTCTTCCATCACTCGCCATCCGTCAGCCCTTCGAAGAAGGCTTTCTGAGACCAGGGTTATGTCAGGGATAGAGTATCCAAAACCCGGCCTTCGATATGTAGGGGTCGTTCCGGTGTTGAGGATGGCCAGGCCAACGCGGGCTTCCATTTCAAGGACCAGTCTTCCCCTGGTGTTTGTTTGGGGCATACCCCATTCCACGCCTCTTGCGTTGAAATCTCCAGCAACAATTATTTGGCCGGTTATATCGCGCAATTCGTCTTCAAGGTCTCCGAGCTTTCCCCTGAAGACAGGGACTGTGTCGTTTGGAGACAGGTAGCAGCTCACCAGAGTGATTTGCGCCATTTTAACCCAGACGTCGCAGCGTCCGACACCGCTGCTCTCTGCACGATGGTTGGGGTTAGCAATCCATATCGCGGCCGAGCCTGATTGGTCAACATGCCAGGTTTCCTTTGTTCTATAGGGTTCACTGATGATGACAGCGTCTGCTCTTTGTTCAAGAACCAATTGGTCCAGCAGGTCATCAGCTACCCTACTCCTGTTCATATTGCCTTGTATAAATTTAATCATATTCTCCCAAGCTTTGTCTTAGCCTCAGCAAGGGCATCCCTGAAGGCCTTGCACGCTCCCGACCCGGGCAGATGATGGGCATTTTTCTGTCCATCTCCTGCCTTACCATTATTATTATTATTATTATTATTATTATTATTATTATTATTATTAT
>NW_023458579.1:7937-13311 GCF_013731165.1 Rhagoletis pomonella
ATTATTATTATTATTATTATTATTATTATTATTATTATTATTATTATTATTATTATTATTATTATTATTATTATTATTATTATTATAACGAATATCTAGGGAAATTTTTGGGAAAGTTTAAGGTTTAGACAACTAGTAGTTATAAAGTTATAACAATATTATGATGACACCCACGACCGTGCGCTCGCCTCTAGATGACAAATATTTTTACATTGCACTTGTTCAAGTAATTTTGGAAGTAATATTAAGTGAAATGTTGAAATTCATAAATTTATCAGTGTTATATAGCATACTTACAAACCTACATATGTATGTAAATGCATACGTAGTCAAAATAGTTATTCGTATAGTGATTGTTTTACATTATCGCAATGTTTTTAATAATAATTTTTCGTTAATTTTTCACGAAAATATAGTTCATATATTAGTAAAAACCATACGAATTAAATTTCAAAAGTTTTTGCAAAACTAAAAAGTTCTACAAATTTTCATCTATATTTCAAAATTTTTATTCAGATTAAAAAAAAATTAGTATGCAGTTTTATAGCTCATTCAATTTCAGTGCCACAAAGTGCAAGTTTCAAGTCGCGAAAATTGCGTTGATTTTTGAGTTTTTTTCTCAAGGGCCTTTTCTTCCATGCAAAACTACATTTCGTTCATAGAAGAAAACTAGCAGAGCACCCGACGTCGTTCGGGGTAAACAAATAAAAATATAAAACAGTAATACAAATTTTCAGTCCAACATAATTTAAAGGAGACAAACTATTTTCTTTGTTTACATTAAGGCATTCTTATGAGCCATACTTTTAGCTTTATCGTGTTTTAACTAATATATGTTGATCACCACTTTCTGTACTACAAATCTTGTTCCATTATTAATATTAGGTGGATTAAGGTAACGATCAAATTTCTAAATTAAAATTAGTGTACTACGGTACATTCCCTTTAGCTGCCTATTCGCTTGGCAGTTTTAGTATAGCTGCACATTTCTGGTAGAATGCTTAATTCATTATGTATGAATCTTTTTCGTTTAACAGCATCTCGGGATTAAAAAACGATTTAATCTTTCCATTTCAAAATAATCTAAAGACACTAAGGTTTCAAAAAAAAAAACAGTTTTAAATATCCGAATTATCTAATAGATGAACACATATATGTATATCCCCCTTTGACAAACCTACTTATATATACTTTACTCTGAACACCTCACATAGATACCTATGTCTGAATGCCAAATTTAAAGTTCATGTGACTTATGGTTCCGAATTTATAGCTGATAAAAGATTCCACGCCTATAGCACGTGTCATGCCCCCTTTTTACAAACTCGTTTATATATACCCTCCTATAAGCACCTACTATTGATATGTCTGCCTACCAAATTTCAAGTTCGTCAGACTTATGGTTCCGAAGTTATAGCTGATAAAATATTCCGCGCCTATGGGATGTGCCACGCCCCCTTTTACAAACACATTTATATATACCCTTGTATAAGCACCTACCATTGATATGCCTGCATACCGAATTTCAAGTTCGTGTGACTTATGGTTCCGAAGTTATAGGTGATAAGAATTCCACGCCTATGGGATGTGCCACGCCCCCTTTTACAAACTCGTTTATAGATTCCCTCCTATAAGCACCTACCATTGATATGTCTGCATACCGAATTTCAAGTTCGTGTGACTTATGGTTCCGAAGTTATAGCTGATAAAAAAATTCCGCGCCTATGGGATGTGCCACGCCCCCTTTTACAAACACGCTTATACATTCCCTGCTATAAGTACCTAGCATTGATATGTCTGCATATCAAATTTCAAGTTCGTGTGACTTATGGTTCCTAAGCTATAGTTTGATAAAAAATTCCGCGCCAATGGGATGCGCCACGCCCCCTTTTACAAATATGTTTATATATAACCTCGTATAAGCACCTACCATTGATATGTCTGCATACCGCATTTCAAGTTCATGTGACTTATGGTCTGGAAGTTATGGCTGATTAAAAATTTCATGCCTATTCTGTCAGTCCGTTTAGACTGCAACCTGGCACATAAATACATACATACATACATACATACTTTCACAAATATATAGTAGATATGTAATACCCTTGAGAAACAAAGTCTAAAAAATCAAAGGTACTTTAAAACGGCTTGGGGCTTGCATTTTATTAACTGAAATTTAATGAGCTATAACACTGCATACTATTTTTTGTTCTAAAAACTGTCATTCAAAATTTTTATGAAAATTTTTATAATCTTTTTTAAGTTTTGCAAATTTTATTTGTATGGGTTTTGTAAGAATATTAACAGTATTTTTGTGAAAAACTAACGAAAAATTCATCATTAAAAACATTGCCAATATTGTAAAACAACCACTGTACGAATAACTATTTTGACTATGTATACCGTTACATGCATACATATGTAGGTATGTAAGTACCCTGCAGCAATTCATACTCACCCTAGGTTAGCCCTCACATAGCCCCTATTGTTACCAGCACTAGTCCCTCATAATTCCCCTGCCAATGGTTTCAACTGCCATTTTTAGCATTGGCGTGTCATTGGAAAAGGACCGGTCCTACCAACACTGACCGTAAGATAGTCCTGGACTAGTCCAATTTTAGAGATTTTTTTCGTTGGAGTAAGATTGCGTTCTGCACTTCGCAGATGCTTTTTCATAATTCGGAAACACAAACAAAAATAAATTTTATAATTTTAAAACGATGTTGCTTCTGACAGTATTTGAACTGGACCCTCCTGAAAGCTAACAAATAGTGGCAAGCATCTCTGCGCACTGAGCTACAGCCACGCATGTAAACGTGTGTTCAAATGTTCACTTTGCATCAAGGCGAGACCAAGCGATTGGGACATTTACAGGGTGGTGTTCTTTAAATTTGTTTCATTGAATTGCAAGACAACACCACCCTGTCACTGCCAAACTGTACTTTTCGTCTATATCTAGGCCGGTTCCTTGGGGACTGGTCGAAGGCTGACATTTTCGATGCAAGCAAATGACCAATTCTGACCAGTCAAATTTTAACCAGTGAAGTTACTAGTCCTTAACGGAAAATTGGCCGCCTTATTGCTGCAGGGTGTGTCTATTAAGTTCATAACAAAGAGCTTTAATAAATTATATTACACTGATATATTTATGAATTTCCACATTTCACTTAATATTAATTTCATTTAATTAATTTAATTATTTAATGGTAATTAGTACATTAGTGCGGCCGCTGTGGTGTAGTGGTAAGCAGTGCGCGCTTCCACTCTGCAGCGCCTGGGTTCAAGCCCTGGCCAAAGCAACGTCGCAAACAAATTTAAAAAAAAGGTTTTTTCTTAACCGCGGCCGCGCCGCAGGCAATGGCAAACCTGCGAGTGTATTTCTGCCATGAAAAACAGCTTCTCATAAAAGTACAATCGCCGCCAAGAGTCGGCGTAAAACTGTAGGTCCCTCCACTTTGTGTGAAAACATCAAGGCGCACGCCACAAATCGGAGGAGAAGCTCGGCCAAACACTAACATATGTGTAAGCGCCAATCTATTATTGTTATTATTATTAGTACATTAAGATATACTATTTTCTTGCACAACGATGCATATGGGTTGTTCCATACCAAAACGGACGGGGCTCTCACTTCATGTGTTTGATTTGTTTCAACTTTTTAAGGTTGATGCATAAAAATAAATAATAAATAAATATGAAATTTGAGCTTGATTAATACATTTTTAAAAACTTTACAGCACAAAAACTAAAACGAATCGATTTAATAGTTTTCCAAATATCTCGAGAACGGGGCGAGGAAAAAATAAAAAAAAAGTCACACATACACACATAAAAATTCTCTCTGAAAAAAAAAAATGTTTTTGCAAATATTCCGTCTGAAAAAAAATCACAATGGTAGCTTTGAGTATTGCGCAATATTTCAGTATAATATTATGGGGTGCACTGTACAATAATTGGAGTTATGAATTTTTTTTTACACAGAAGTTGAGTAAAATGAGTGCATTACGAATTTCCAAAATTTTTTTGAGTATGCAGTCTTGTAGCCCATTAAATTTCAGTATAATAAAATGCAAGTCTGAAGCGATTGCAAAACTGGCGTTAATTTTTTCTTTTAGTTGTCTTTGAAAACGGTTTTGTGCATTTTCTTCCATAAGAAAAAAGTGCAAAAAGCCGTCAGAATAAAAAATATTAAAAATGAACGCAATTTTGCAGTAGCTTAAAAATTGCACTTTATTATACTAATATTTAATGTGCTTCAAGACTGCATACTCAAAAGAATTAAAAAAAATATAATCTATACATATACAAATGTTGTGTTCGTATATCACGGTCGTCAAAGCTCGAGAACGGCTAAACCGATTTGAATAATTTTTATTCTGTATTGTTCGGTCCAATACCAGAACCAATGATATCGCAAAAAATTTAAGGGTTGCCACCTATTTGCAGATTTTTAAACCCAATTATATTGATAAAATAAATAAATTATTACAATATGGGTATCAAATTAAAGAGGTTTAAGAAAAGAGCCTGTCAGACGTGGCAATATTTCCGTCTTTCGCACGCAATTCGCTGTCAAATTGAGTAAGAGAAATTTTATTTCGATGTGTGAACAGCCAGAAAGATCTTTCTGTCACTTTTCAGAAATCAGTTTCAGCAATAAAAGTTGCAAGGTGTGACTGCAACTGCAAGAGCGAAAATCGATTTCGGAAATATATTTCAACTTGCTCGTGCTACACTAGCAATTTTTATTTCTTCTGCAAGTGCTGTCAAACTAATCGAGTGTTGCCGTGTGGCACTGGTCGTGAATTTGTGTAAAATGATAAAAAATATTGCTTAATTAAATATCAAAAATGCTTGAAATATATTATTTTGCTTAATATACTTAATCGTTATATTATTGTTCACACGGAAAATATGTTAATTATAACCTATATTTTGTGGTTAGTTTTTAGTTTGTTATGTTATGCTTTGCAATTAATTTATGTTTTTTGATGAATTTTTTATGTATGTCTATTTTATTTGTATTTTTTATTTATGTATTTTTTATTTAAGTATTTGGTTTTAATTAAGTTTTTTTTATATTTTTTTCGTTTAAGTATTTAATGTTCTATTTTAATGTTCTATTTTGTTTTTAAGCATATAACCAACCATAGGAGTGATTTTTAGTTTGTTATGTTATGCTTTGCAATTAATTTATGTTTTTTGATAATTTTTTTATGTATGTCTATTTTGTTTGTAATTTTTATTTAAGTATTTGGTTTTAATTAAGTTTTTTTTATATTTTTTTCGTTTAAGTATTTAATGTTCTATTTAATGTTCTATTTTGTTTTTTAAGCATATAACAACTGTGATATTTATTTTTTAATCATATATG
>NW_023458579.1:13411-16971 GCF_013731165.1 Rhagoletis pomonella
TAACGGTCCCACATGGCTCGCGTTGCGCCCGATCGCAGCGTGGCCCTATAGGCGGGGTCTTTTTTCTCTGCGGCTTCTTGAAATTCCTCATCGTACCAGTTGTTCTTTCGAGCTCGCTGAAATCCAGCAACTTCTTCGGCGGCGGTACTTAATGATCGGGAAATGTGGTTCCACTGTTCGCGTATGTCGGATTGTTGAACAATGCTCTCAGAGAGCAGGTGTGTGAGTCGAGTAGCGAATAAATTGGCCGTCTGTTGTGATTGCAGCTTTTCGTCGTTAAGCTTTCCTTGCATTGTTGGGCGCACATTTTTTGCTACACAGAGGCGGGTGCGTATTTTGGTTACACCAAGATAGTGGTCCGAGTCGATGTTTGGCGTATATGTACGTACGTCTAAAACGCTGGAGGCATGCCTTCCGTCTATCACAACATGGTCGATCTGCCTTCTCGTTTTTCGATCTGGAGGCAGCCGTGTAGCTTGGTGGATGTTCTCTGGTTTGAACCCACGACCCGTCTATCAAAGTACAATATTGATTAGATCAACTGCGCCGTTATTCTGGATCAACGTTGCCGTCTGTCTATGCTTTTAGAATGCATCCCCTTTAATGTATCTTCAGTTTTAGGCCATTTCAACGTGTCGCAACTCGTTTTTGCTCAAACTTGTAAGGAATTTCTCTTTAACAATTACCTTGCCAAGTTTCAAAATGTTAACACTTGAAGTCAGACATCAGATTATTACGAAACTAATTAAGTATAAAACTTAATTATATAATTTACACAAAAAATTGATAGGCCTTATCGCGATTTTCACGTGAACAAATACTCCCAAAAATTATGAAGTAAAACAAAAACAATTTTTCCCAATTTGTTTTTGTGTGGCATGCTAAATTATGGGAACAATTTATTCACATGAAATTGGCGATAGGGCTGGATATTTTCCAAGAGTGACGGGTGGGACAACGATGACACTCGTCTTTCTGAGTTGAATGATTCATTTCCCAATTTTAGACAAAGTAAAAATATTTCGGTAATAGCGCTTTTATTGTTTGAAAATTAAAAAATATTTTAGCTTGTGACGGGTGGGAGGCGTCACTATTGAGGACACATAGTTCATGAGTAAAATGAACGCTAATGGTTTGATGTAAATATTTAGTATACTTTTAATAAGGGGGTCTTAT
This sequence comes from Rhagoletis pomonella, assembly GCF_013731165.1. NCBI lineage: Eukaryota > Metazoa > Arthropoda > Insecta > Diptera > Tephritidae > Rhagoletis > Rhagoletis pomonella. Next base: position 14,588 of record NW_023458579.1, read on the forward strand.
TTGAACAATGGGAAGATTAAATAATTGTATGTTAAAAAAATACATATTTTGCTTTGACGGGTGGGAATTCCAATAAACATTTCTGTAAACTCTTATAACTTCTCACCATAAATGTGTTTTTGTAATAACTTACCACTGTTGTAATGACCAGGAGTTGTACCTTTTTTTATCGTTGTTTTTTTGCATTGTCACTTTTAATACCCGAGGAATGCCTTGACAACTAGATGAAAAATGTTATATTAGACATAAATTACGTTCTCATTGAGTCATTAACTTGAATTTATGAGCCATTTTTGGAGTTTAACGCTAAATTCTGCTCTTACCATATGTATACTCCCATACTAATAATTAATACATATTTTGTTCTAGTGAGCTCCTGGTAATTGACACAGTTATGAAATTTTTACACAACCTAGAAAAAAATGTAGCGGTCATTTCAACATTGACTTCGGGTAAAAATGTTTAAATAACTGAAAAACGAATATCTTTCCTCCCCTTTGATAATGAATGGTGGAAGAGATAAGGGGTATTCTCGAAGTCTTGCACGATGCACGGATTGCACGAAATGCAAAAATACTATTCCAAATTTCGAAGAGTACGAGAGCACCCCATTGCAAAGTGGAAGCATGCATGGGTAGAAAGCAGCGAAATTATGTATCAAATACAATAACAAGAGACATCAAAAAAATGAAGTGAGCGAGATGAGAGGAATGAGAGAAATATGTAGCAATTCCAACAACAAAACAACTAGCACAGGGTCGCATTTATCTTGCTATGCTATTTTGCAAAATATATACATGGGTTTCGACGTTGCATATTTTGCAGCGATAGGAAATGTTGTTTCCCATGTATTTTGTTGTTGTGTGTTTGCAAGTTATGCAATCCATGCAATCCGTGCTACGTGCAATGGCTTTGCAAGATTTGGAGAATACCCCTATAGTCTTTCGACTCGACAATGTGGCCACTCGCCAGCATAAGGCAGCCGTCGTTAACCCATGTATTCTACCTTCGTTGTGGAATCCAGCCCATTCTTGAAGAAAATTTTTATAAAAGAGAGCTTATCTTTTCAATACAGAATGGGCTTCACCACATTTGCTTCTCGTCTCCTACATTTACATTTCATTTTCAAAGTAAAGTTATTTATAAATACATGTACGCGTCAAACAATAACACTAAACAATAAAATATTCGCTTTTAAAAACTTGGAAATAAGCTTTTTGCTATAAACATTTAATTTACGCATGTAAAACTAATTTATCGGAAGTTTATTCCAAAAATTCCTTTAGGTCAGATTAAAACTAAATACTAAGAGCAGTGACTATTCAATTTATAAATAGGAAGAGGCGAAAAAAGCAAAGCAATCTGATTTTTCTTTACTTTTTGCGTTTGCTTTGAGAATACTTAAAAGTACGAGTATTATCGGTACTTTTTTGCAAATATGAGTACTGGCATCGATACTTTTTTAGAGTATTCTATATGAGTACTGGTATCGATACTTTTCTAAAAAGTTCTATCACTATATTCGCCATCGCCAACGCGTAAAGGTCCGTAAATCTTTCGCAGAATCTTTCTCTCGAAAACTCCAAGAGCCGCTTCATCAGATGTTTTCATTGTCCATGCCTCCGCGCCATACACAGTGATCGGACTTCTGCCACATTGTGGTAGATCTACCACATTTTGGAGCATCCACCACATCTACCACACAAGGTCTGAAATCTACCACAAATTCGCATTTTTAACTTTGTACATTTACGATTCGATACGATACAAATGTTCTGGTACTCGATTCCAAAAAATATCGTTTGAAAACTTTCGAGTAAAAAGTATCGGTATCGAATGGCAAAAATATCGATATGGTGTATCGTATCGAAGTTCGTGTCCCTAATAACAAGAATGATAGTATACAAGATTTCGCATTCCCGGTGGTGATGACATTGCTCAAGTAGAAGTAAACATTGCCGAATGGGAGGAGAAAAGAAACCGTCAAACAGCGAATTTTCTCAATTTCTTAAAATTAAGTTTTTCGTCGGGAAACGTGATTTTATTGTGTTAAATTGCAAAATATATGATTTATAAAAAGAACTAATAAAGGAAATGTAAAAAATCGCGATTTTTGTGAAAGTATTAGCACATTACAATGCATCTTAAGTTTTTAAGGCGTTGTTTACTTTTACTTGAGGATTGTCAAACTCGGCAAAACCCAAGTTAAAAGGTGTTTCTAGAGATTCGAATTAAAACAATGTCAGTTTAGGGGAAACCATGGAGATTTTTATTTTTATTTTTGTAAACAGTTTGATCCGAAACCTGAGATCTACCACATTTTTTCTAAATTTACATTTTTTTTTCCAGATTCTACCACACAGAATTTTTATTAAGTCCGATCA
>NW_023458579.1:17071-28608 GCF_013731165.1 Rhagoletis pomonella
AATGAGAAATACATAAGAATTAGGTTAACAGAGTTGAAATTTTCCGATAGGAATCGAAATAAAATCAGCCATAAAGGTTACTGAAATTTATCGAATCATCGAAGTTTATAATTATCGAAATTTATCCATGCTTATTAAGTTATCGCAACGTATCGAATTATTCAAACTGATCAATGTTTACTAAGTTGTCGAAATTTATAGACACAGAAACTTAGTTGCCCAAATTTACGGATAGTTATCGAGCTATAAAAACGTGTGGGATTAACAAAATTTGTCAAGTTAAAGAAATGTATCAAGTTATCGATATTTATTGAATTATCATTATTTATAGACTTAACGAAATATATCGAGGTGTCGTAATGCATGGAGTTCTTTCAACTTACAGAGTTATCGATAATTATTGATCTACTGAAATTGGTTGGTTCAACGAAGCGAAGTTTATGGAACTTTCAAAATATATCGATTTATCGAAATTTCAAGGTTATATAAGCTTATCGATTTATCACTGCTTATCGAATTTAATCGTCTTAACAGAGTGTAACGAGTTATCAAAATGTTTAGATAGTTTTCGAAAAATGTGGAGATGTCAAAAGTAAAAATTTATAAAGGTATCCAAAGTTTTTACATTTTTGAGTTACCGAAATTTATCGAGCCATCGAATTTCACAGTTATCTAAATTGGTCGAGTTAACGAATTTTGTTGAGTTATCGAATTTTAGTGTTCTTGACATTCATCGAACTATCGATATGTATCAAATCATTGAAATTTATCGATAAACTTGAATGTATCGGGTCAATTCCAAGTCCTGCCGAAGTCCTCCAAAGACCTTCTCAGATAAAAAAAGTTTAGTTACGTTTTAGCAGAAGATTTTCCGGTTAGTTAATTTGTACCGTATAAGTTTTGCTACGTGTTAAGTTAGAGAACCTCTCCAAGGCTTATAAAACTAGAAACACTGTCGAATTTCGACAGTAACTGGCACTCTAGTATATATAATTAGCTAGACATTTATAAAAAAAATATTAATCTATATTAATAAAAATGTTGTGTTCGTATGTCACGGTCGTCAAAACTCGAGAACGGCTGAACCGATTTGAATAATTTCTTTTTTGTATTGTTCGGTATAATACCAGAACCAATGATACCGCAAAAAATTGGAGGGTTGCCACCTATTTGAAAATTTTTAAACCCAAATATATTGATAAAATTAACGAATTATTACAATATGGGTATTACGTTAAAGAGGTTTAAGAAAGATAACTGTTGGAAGTATCTTTTACGAGGCTTGCCACCTATTTAAAAATTTTAACTCAGTTTAATTAATAAAAATAAATGAAATGTTGCAATGTGGGTACAAAATTAAGTAGGTTTAAGAAAGATAACTGCTGGAAATGCCTTTGAGGAGGGTTGCCGCCTATTTGAAAATTTTAACTCAGTTAAATTGATAAAGCAAATAAAATATTGCCATGTGGGTGTTAACTAAAGAGTTTTAAGAAGGCTTACAGCCGAAAATATGTTTGAAGAGGGTTGCAACCTGTTTGAAAATTTAACTAAATTTAATTGATAAAATAAATGACATATTACAATATAGGTATCAAATTAAAGGAGTTTAAGAAAGGTGATTGTCGGAAATATTTGGAGGAGGGCTGAAAATTTTAACTCAATTAAATTGATAAAATAAATGAAATATTGCTATGTGGGTATCAAACTAAAGAGTTTTAAGATGGCTTACGGCCGAAACTATGAGAAACTTTGAGGAGAGTTACCACCTGTTTGAAGATCTAACTAAGTTTAATTTATAAAATAAATCACATTACAATATAGTTATCAAATTAAAGAGGCTTAAGAAAGATGACTGTAGGAAATACTTTTGAGGAGGGATGCGACCTATTTTTATTTTAGCTCAGTTAAATTGACAAAATAAATGAAATATTGCAATGTGGGTATTAAACTTTAGATTTTTAAGAAGGATTACAGCCGAAAATAAGTTTGAGAAGGATTGCCACCTGTTGGAAAATTTGACTCAATATAATTGATCAAATAAATGGCTTATTACAATAAAGGTATCAAATTAAAGATGTTTAAAAAACAGACTGTAGGAAATATTTTTGAGAAATTTGAAAATTTTAGCTCAGTTAAATTGATAATGCAATGTGGGCAATAAACTTTAGATTTTTTAGAAGGCTTGCAGTCGAAAATATGTTGGAAGAGGGTTGCCCCCTGTTTGAAAATTTAACTCAATTTAATTGATAAAATAAATGACTTATTACAATAAAGGTATCAACTTAAAGACGTTGACTGTTGGAAATATTTTTAAGGAGGGTTGCCACCTATTTGAAAATTTTAACTCAGTTAAATTGATTAAAGAAATGAAATATGGCAATATGGGTATCAAACTAAAGAGCTTTAAGAAGACTTACGGTCCAAAATATGTTTGAAGAGGTTTGCCACCTGTTTGAAAATAAAACTTCATTAAGTTGATAAAATAAATGAAATGTTACAATATGAGTACCAAACGAAAGGTATATAAGGAATCTTGATTTGGAAATACTCTCAATAGAATTATGCAATATATAAAAGTAAACTAAAAATATTTGAATTAAATGAAATATTACATAACTGGTTCGAAACGGAAAGCGTTTGGGAAAGCTTTACAAGAGAAATTTTTTGCTAATGTTTTCACTTATCCAAATCCGGATAGTTAAAAGGAAGAGAGAGTTTACAACATCTTATCAAACGAAGTGATCATATTATCAACGAAGATTTGGTATACAAATTACGCACAGAAAAAAATTAATAAATAACAACCAGAGATCGAAAATAACCGTCACCAAGTGTCCCGTATGGTGTTTACCACTGACACAAACACTCGTCTCTCAAGCTAAGAGTGTTTCTCACCGTGGCAAATCACTCTGTGCGATCTTTTTGTGTTTTCCGTTGTGGGTTATTTATCAACTGCTATAATTTCCCTTGGGCAAAAACACTTTGGCAGGGACTTTTATTTTTAAGTGTCTTAATTTGTGGGTTATTGTAGGACTGAAAAATATAAGTGGGCGTAATAAGTGGAAGCAAAGCGCTAGGCATTTCTTTACACGACATATACGTACACATACATGTGCGAACATTTATTACAAAGAAGAGAGCGTGCACATTCTTAATATGATACACCGAAAATAAGCTATTTTATTTTATTGATAAAGAAAAGGATAAAGGCAAAGGTAATAATAATAACAAAAACAAAGATGCGTACAGATAAATGCAAAAATGAAGGTAAATTTAAAAATTTTACTAATATAAGGGCAAAGGTGAAGGGGAATATGTAATGTAGAAATTGATAAACATAAAGATGATAAAGATAAATATGAAGAAAAGATGAGGATGAGTAACGATGAAAATAAAGGAGGAAAAATTAAAATAAAGGTAATTATAAAGAAAAGGATATAGAGTCACAGAGACTCAACTTGGGAACTATTTCGGTATTCTCGGGACTTATCGATATAATGATCGATATTTTTATCGATTTTGTTATCGAGATTTTTATCGATTTTGTTATCGATATTTATATCGAGTTTGTTATCGATATTTTAAAGGATTTCGTTATCGATAATGTTATCGACTTTATTATCGTTACTGTTATCGAGTTTGTTATCGATTTGGGTTTCGATTTTGTTATCGATATTTTTATCGATCTGAGTATCGATTTGGGTATAGATTTTATTATCGATATTTTAATCGTCTTTGTTATCGATATTTTAATCGATTTTGTTATCGATCTGAGTATCGGTTTGGGTATCGACTTTATTTTCGATATTTTAATCGATTTTGTTATCGATTTTTTAATCGATTTTGTTATCGATTTGGGTATCGATTTTGTTATCGATGTTGTTATCGAAGATCCCGAAAATCCTGAAGTCTCGAGAATTCCGAATTAGTGCCGCGGATACCGAAAATCTCAAAGGAGTCCCGAAAATCCCGAATTAGTACCGGGAATTAGTATCGAGAATCCCGAAATAGCCCAAATATCCCGAAGTAGTCCCGAAGATTCCGAAAATCCTGAAGAAGTCTCGAAAACCAGAAAAAGTCCAAAAACCCCGAAATAGACTAAAAATCTTGAAGTAGTCCCGAAGATTCCGAAAATCACGAAGAAGTCTTGAAAATCTAATTAGTCCCAAGCATCCCGAAGATTTTCGTGGAACTGGAAGTTGGAAGATACTTAAATATCTTATTTGCGTCGCATAATAAAAGTATTATTTAATTGAAAAATTACAAATCAAATTGATTTGCTCTACAAATGAAATCAAAAATTTGTATTTCTTATTTGGTTGAAAAATCACAAATAAATTTTATTTTTTATTTGGTCAACAAACTAAATCATAATAATAATTTCTTAATTGATAGCGGATTTTAAATCAATAACATGACCGCGACGTTGACGTTGCTTATATCTCTCTATCTCTCTATCAACAGCAAATTTGAAATGTTTCTACGCACTTCTAATACTTATTTTTCTTCTTCCAGCGATAAGTGTCCGTGTCCAATAGCAATAGCAATAGCACACATCTACAAAAAATAAACCACCTATTCTGTTTTGTGGGTTATTTTTTCCCTTAAATATTGACGGTTATTTTGGGACACTTTCAAAGTGTTGACGGTTATTTTCGACCTCTGATAACAACTGATACAAATGAAAAAATTATAAACAGCGTAACGAAAACATAAAAATATCCAATGAAATGAAATAATGAAAACTTAAAATTTTTATCACTATTCCCTTACATTAACACAGTTAACAGTTAAATTTTAATCATAAACAATTTCGTTTGGGGTCGCCATAGCCTACTAAGTATATTCCGAGTAAAGAAATTTCTAATAACAATAGATAATATTATTATGATTATTATTATTATTACTATTGCGAACTCCTATTATATGCGCAAACAGACATTCTCAAATTAAAGCTAAAGCAGAAGGGCATTTACGATCGCATGATGCAAGTGTTAACATAGTAAGAGCTGCGTGTAATTTCTGGCGTGTGCCGATGACATCCACATCATCGGTAACAAAAACCTCGAAGTCTGTTCTGCCTTTCCAAGTTGGATAACGAACGATAACAACATCAAATAAACAGTCAGCACTTTCGCGCCTTGGCACCCACGACACTGTTGATAGTTACAATTTCGAGAAAGTAGAGAATTCCGTTTACTTGGGAACTAGCATTAACACCGATAATAATGTCAGCATTGAAATCCAACTCAGAATCACTCTAGCCAAAAAGTGCAACTTTTAACTGAGTAGGCAGTTCGGGAGTAAAGTTCTCTCTTGACCTACAAAAACCACACTCTATAAGTCACTCATCATTCCCGAACGGGTTTATGGCGCAGAAGCTTAGACAATGACAAAATTCGATGAGACGGCTCTTGGAGTATTCGAAAGAAAGATCTTACGAAAGATTTACAGGTCTCTCCGCCTTGGAGACGGGGAGTATCGCAGACGATGGAACGATGAGTTGTATGAGCTTTACAACGAAATGGTCATAGTGCAGTGAATGGAAATACAGCGGCACCGTTGGCTTGGACATGCCATTCAAATGGGAACCGACGTTCCAGGTCTGAAAGTATTTAACTTGCAAATGGAGAGACCAAGTGGAGAAGGATTTGGCTTCACGTGGCATTTCCTATTGGCGTCAGTTGCCACAGAGATAAACGACTGACGTTCTTTGTCGAGCTCGGCCAAATGGCTTAGGCGGTTCCAGCGTCAAATAAGAAGGAGAAAATAATATCTGGGGACCTTATTCTTGGATACGCCTGGAGGAACTAGGAAAACATTCCTTATCAGATTGATTCGGAGGACGGTTTGTTCAAAAAATTACATAAGCTTAGCTAGGGCTCCGCCTGGAATTTCTGCGACATTGTTATAAGGTGAAAGAATTGCTAATTCAGCAATCATACGTGCAATATTTCCAGAAGATCCGGTATGGAAAAAGTAATACGAAAATTTAAACTCATTGTTTGGGATGAGTGTACAATTGCACACAAAAAATTGCTTGAGGTTTTTGATCAATTCTCGCGAGATTTGCATGGAAACGTTTAACCATTCGGGATTGCATTGATGTTGTTCTCAGGAGATTTAACGCAAACATTGCCTGTAATTTCGCGATTAACACTAGCGGGCGAGATAAATGCTTGCCTGAAATAGTCTACATCGTGGCCAAGGTGAAGAATTCCCATGATTCCGACCGATACACAATTTCAATTTAAAAGATTGCAATTCCCAATTCAATTGGCATTCGGAATCGCAATCAATAATGCCCAAGTCAACCTTTGGAAAAGTGTGGTAAACCTACCAAAAGTAGTCAAAAACATTGTTTTGCAAACTGTAACTGTTTTACCACATACGGTCAGCATGTACTTATTTGAAACCATCTTTCTATTATGAAGGCTAATCTCTAGACGTGTTGCTTCATTATATCGCGCAATGTAGTCCCATTGGCGACTGTGATCACCGATGCTCCAGAACTCGGTAAAAATTGCGAGTCGCTGCTCTTCGATAATTTTCTTTGAGCAAGAGAATCTACATACACCGCAGCCAAAACCCATTTTTCTCTCGAAAATTGGAGCGTCTGTTTTGTTCACCCCTGGGCTGCCTGAGCATTTTACTTTTTTGGCTTTTTCGTGGTTCCACTCAGCTGGCGTTCGTTGCCGCTTTCGCGTTACTACCTTTCCAGTAATTTTAGTTTTCTTTTTTGGAAATTGTATAGTATCGTTATCTACCACACTATATTCAGTCCACTCATTGCTATCGTCGCTAGGACGCTGTAGACCAGAACAACTAGCTTCACCTATATGATATTGTATTAAATAGATTTTCTTTTTATAGTATAGAATTTAGGTTGTAATCATATTTCGGAATTAACCCCACTCGCATGCCATTCTATTTCCAAATAAACCGCATTAAAAACTAATTGAATTAAAAAGTAAACAGTCTGTAAATTTTACCTTCAAAAATGTTAATTATACATTTTCGTACAACGATATCTTCACGTGGTAGTAGCCCGCTGCATTGTAATGGCATGCGAAGTATCCTAGATAAGTACATCAAAATATTGTATAAAAAAGATTGGCTTACTCATTTGCTGCAATTTGCCGAAGGAGCTACTTCTTTCACTTGAACAAGATATATCGAGCAATAAGTAACCTAATTTGAGAAAGAATGATATATTTCATTCCAGCGACAAACTCGGTATATTAAAAACAATTTTTACCTTCTTCATAGCTTAGTTTCCCTTTAGTTTCATTATTATTTGGAATGGAGGCAGAATCTTCTAAATTTTTTAGTTTTAAGCTATTAAAGATAGATGAAAAAATATCTGAAGTGAGAAAATAATTTAGCCGCTTAAAATTTTTTTAATTAATGCTATTTTACCTTCCATTGTAGATTCTTTTAATTGATGCTGTGTTAATATGTAATGAAATTTTTTAGAATGCAAATTTTTGAGCGGAGAAAATTAATAACTCGTTCGACAACGAATCTAGTAAAAAATCAGATTGAAATGAAAATTTGAAAGACACAAAAGCAAAGTCTATATTGACTCCTACCAAAAAGTTAATGTGAAAACAAAATGCTTTCACAGTAATTATTTTCACTGTACCACATTTTTTTCAAGAATAAAAACCATACTGAAGATAATGCTTTCTTGAAGCGGCAGCTCAGATAGGTCGATATTGAGCCATTTGCTGAGATAGGGCGTTGTTCAATCAAATTCTGAGACGGCGTTTTCGGAGCGGCAGCTGAGATAGGGCGTTTTTGAATAAAATTCTGAGATAGGGCTTTGTTCAACTAAATTCTGATATAGGGCGTTGTTCAATCAAACTCTGAGATAGGGCGTTTTTGAAGAGGCAGCTGGGATAGGCGTTTATGAACCGAATTCTGAAATAGGGCGTTCTTCAATAAAATTATGAGATAGGGCGTTCTTCAACTAAATTCTGAAATAGAGCTTTGTTCAAAAATTTTCTGAAATAGGGCGTTTTCGAACTGGCTGCCGAGATAGGTCGATCTTCCACTCAGCTATCGATATATGATTTCAGGGACTAAAAAATGGACAATGGACAATCAAGTGTTTCTTGATATTCTCAAATAATAAAGATCTGCGCCGGTCGTTTTACTTCTTTTTAATATTCGGTATTCTCCATTTGAGATAAATTATTTTTAATCTCTTCAAAACACCAATGCCTTCGCGTAGAGACAAACCATTGGTTTGTATCCAAGCATAAATGCCATTGAAGTTACGGGTTAATAATAACTAAATCTGTTTTTATATTATTTGTAAACATTTCTTTAGTTCGACGAATAAAACAAAAACACCCAAAAAAAGGCCAAGAAAAATTTATTGACCCAAATTTTCTTGAGCAGTACGAAGTTCTCAAAAATTGTCTACGCTTTCTACTATGGTTTGCTAAAATTTGGTTGTGAAGAGTACAAGGACCCCTTGTTTTCAACAGAAATATATGCCCGTTCCATTATTTCGTAATGTAAAGGGGTGCAAAATATCAGATGTCAGATCTCCTTGGACACTACTATTCACACACGAAATAATAGCAATTTCCTTCTTGAACGTTTTCTTAAAAGGTCCGTACTTAGCTTTATACATTGAAATAAGCAAAATAAGCATGATCGTTAAAATTAGGCTTGGAAACCCTGAATACCAAAATAAGCAATTCCCCGCAGAGGCTTAAAATTTTCGGCCCTGGATATAACATTAAAATGCAGAACAAAAATTGGAGGAGGAGCTCGGCCAAACGCTTAGCAAAAATATGAGAGCCAAATAATTTGTATTTATTTATTTAAAGTATGCTTTATAAACTTAGATATAAGTTGAAAATAACTTAGCAAACTTATAAATTATATATATCGTCGTTTAAAGTGCAAAACCGCGTATCAACAAAATGCAAAACCGCGTATGTGAAATTTTAGAAATTATTTTCGAGAGTGTAAAAACACTAATTTAAAAATGGTTCTCTAGTTTATAAAGCAAACGCATTTCTGGCTAGTATATTTCAGAACGAATGGATAAGGATTGAGCCAAGAGCTTGTGTGAGCAAATCCAATTTTTGGCAGCCAATGTTAGTTACGCGGTTTTGCAGAATGACGATACGCGGTTTTGTACTTTAAACGACGATATGTATATACATATATAGTATGTGTACATTGTATATTCCTTTAACTTAATTTCATTTATTATTGTTTTTGCAGTATTCAAACGCGAAGTTAAATCTGTGGCGGATTCTGGCAAGTTTGCGGAATTTATGGGCAAAGGTGTCGTCGAATTCCATTTGATAAATATAGATGATATAGAGCAGTTTGAAAAGAAGCAGCAGTAAAGGAAATGAACTTAATTAATTTCAGTGCTCGCGGACATAGCATGCAGTTGAGTTTATGATTGTAAAACTTGATGTTGCTGGATTTACTAATCAGCTATTTTTAAATCTAATAATTGAAGCATCAAATATTTGTTCGTAGGCTTGCATAGTCAATGACGTGATGCAATGTCTACCTTGCTTTAGAAAATTATTGGGGAAACATTTTCTTAGTTTTCATAAATTTTACTGTATTATTCGCAGCTTTTATTATTGTACGCAGAATAATTTTTAAAATAAATTTAAAACACTACTCCACAAATTATGTGAGAATCGAATGAACGTAAGAACAAAACAAAACAATTTCTGCTAGTCTTGGGTCGCTGAATACGAAAATAATACCCATGTTTGTTTTACAAGAGATATTTGTGAGATTTTTTTCAAAACCCAAATATCTCATGAAAAAGTCATCCGATTAAGGTAAGCAGTTCCAAAGGTATTGATGTGTCCTTACCAAATATATATAATTTGAGCAGATGTAAGTAAAAATGATTAGTGTTGTCAGCAACCAAAGTCGAAAAAGTTAAATTTCCAATCATTTTTGTAAAGTAGTCAGTTTTAATTGATGATTTTTGATTAAACATTTATTTTAAGTATTTTTTAAATTCAATTTTCGACCAAAAGTGTGATTGTGTCAAAACCATTTGAAAAATATTGGTATTGTTCTCGTGTTCAGCGACCCGAAGTTAGCTTGGAAAATTATCTTTTAAGACAGGTTAATTTTCCGTGTAAACTAGTGAAATATTAGTTAAAACATGCATAAAGTTAGCAATCGACCATGGTCACCAAAATATAAAAAAGAAATATCGTTGTAAAAATTAAACACGAACACGTTCCAAATCCTAAAATAGCAATTATTGTGCATATGAAACCATTGTGTACCTAAACTTAAATTAATTGTGGAAAATAATAAAATCGTGTTAGATCCATTCCAGCGAAGATGACACCACAGGTAAAAAAATAAATTACATGATGGATTGTGTTTGAATCTGTGAAAACATTAAATCAGATAGAATAACTCTTTAGAAATAGATTTTTATCGATTTAGCTTTCTCTGTTTCCTCTATTTTTATTGTTATAAACGCAGCCGTAGTGTAACTATAATTATGTTCACATTGCGCCATAAACTCGAGTTTACGCTTTTCATGTACCAATGTACTAAGAGATCTTACCGTGACGTCTTCACTTAATCAAAAAAAAAAGTTCAAGATACACTTTTATGTGCAAAAAATAACTGAACAACTAAAAGTCTTCTTATATGTACGGAACTTATCATAGACAATTTTTATTTTGATTACCAGAATTAATGGTAGCCTACTCTTTAAGATTAATATCAAGCAATATCTGTGTACAAATAATAGTAGAAATTCCGAAGTTCAGTCACGAACTCATCCAAAAGTTTTGAGCAGTGTTAGCAAAATATTAATGATTAAAACTAACGAATAAATAGTTGATCGCGATCAATGATACAAGTTAATTAATAGTTATCATAAATACGAATAAATACCTTTAATCATTAATCCCAATTAAAAAGATATGATTGAGTAGTGTAGCTTATCCAAAATTTAAATTAAAACCACATACAGTACTTTTTTGTATACGACGGTTACTTGTGCTGACAAGGTGGGAGGGAGTGGTTAATAATGATTAAAATTCTGCTTACGTAATACTTGAATGGCCCCTTATCACCAAATTTGCTTAACCAAATAAATAGTTAATCTGCCTGATCTTGAGTTGCGCCTGAAAAAAAATTCACCCGAAAGTTTGTCATCCGCCCATAGTAAAGCCATGGAAACCAAAAGTGAAAGTGAACTGGTTCGGGGAAAATTAAACTCATGATAAAGCATAATGATACAAAACCATATATGTAATACTTCTATATTGGCAGTAAGCTAACTTCTCAATGTGTAAGCATTCCGAAATCAAAGAGAGACAGTCTAGTACAGTTTTTGTCAATGTATTGTGTACTTGAGTGCCGTTTTTTTATATGTGTTGTGTACATGTTTATTTATAAACGTATGTTTTCCCTTTCTTTCGTACGTGTTTATTGATATATCTGTACTGTAGTGTTTTCGGACGGTGGAGAATTGTAGAGGTTTTTCTACAATTTTTCTTGCGACTATTGTT
>NW_023458579.1:28708-32897 GCF_013731165.1 Rhagoletis pomonella
CTCAAATACACATACTCATAGGTTGGCAAATTGTTCCATTAGCACACACAGGAGCGCCGAACGCGAAGTAGGAAAGGGGGATCGTGAACAGACGGTACTAGCTCTTACTGCCAATATAGGAGTATTACATATATGTACAAAACATATTTTTTAATTACGATTACGATTACCTGTTTAGTAAAAATTATTTTACACATGATTAACTCTAGTCCGATTAAGTTTAATGAAAGCGTCTAGTTGATTAAAATATCAACGATTAATGCCCACATTGTTTATTATGGGGTATTGAATATGAAGCACACGAGTTATTCCGCGCCAGTCTGCGATATGTAGGTACGTATGTAAATCCTATCACCTTTAAATTACATATTTTCTTCAAAAGCGGAATTTTTGTAATAATAGCATAAATGAAGCAAACCAGATAATTTGGACTACGAGCAGGAAAACTATACCAAACCCCTTCTGCTCCATTTACTTTATTTTGGGAGTGGTCGGATACTGTGCACTTTGAACATTTTGCCCGTTTGCCTTAAATTTGTAAAATAACAATATTTTCTTTTTTATTTTGTTTACATCTGTCATTTGTTATTAATGGAGACAAGACTATAAGAGTTGCCAAATATAAAAATTTTAATATCTTTATATTAAAATAATAATTTACAAAATAAATACTTTATTAAAACACAAAAATTTTAAGTTATTCTACATTTTTAAAACTATTTATCAACGTCAAGCATATTGTAGTTTTCTTGCATTTGAGAACAAATAAGGGGATACATACATATGTAACATGTATGTACTTTTAGCGGCCGCCGTTGTAGAGTGATTACAGGTGCGTACTTTTACTCGGTAGGCCCAACGTTAGACCCCTGGTCAAAGCATAATCCAAAATAGCAGTTGTCGTTTGGCAGGCTTTTAAGTGTATTTCTGCATTGAAAAACCTTCTCATAAAACCATTTGCCGTTCGGAGTCAAAGTAAAAATGTAGGTGCATCCATATGTGTTACAACAACAGAACTCACAACTCAAATTTGAGGAGAAGCGCGGCCAAATGCTTACAAAAATATTTTAGCTCCAAATATTTATTTGTTTACTTATTTTAAGGGAGATGGCAATCTTCCGGCTTGAACCGCTTCAAAAGTTTGGTTTTCAAAATTGCTCAGTGAGGCCAAGTTTAATCAAAATGTAGGGTTGCATGCCCGTTAACACCAAATAAAAGTGGTGTTTAAGGCGAGTTTAACGAAAATTGTTTGTATGGTAAGAGCAGAATTTAGCGTTAAACTCCAAAAATGGCTCATAAATTCAAGTTAATGACTCAATGAGAACGTAATTTATGTCTAATATAATATTTTTTCATCTAGTTGTCAAGGCATACCTCGGGTATTAAAGGTGACAATGCAAAAAAAAAACAACGATAAAAAAGGTACAACTCCTGGTCATTACAACAGTGGTAAGTTATTACAAAAACACATTTATGGTGAGAAGTTATAAGAGTTTACAGAAACGTTTATTGGAATTCCCACCCGTCAAAGCAAAATATGTATTTTTTTAACATACAATTATTTAATCTTCCCATTGTTCAAATAAGACCCCCTTATTAAAAGTTTAGTAAATATTTACATCAAACCATTAGCGTTCATTTTACACATGAACTATGTGTCCTCAATAGTGACTCCTCCCACCCGTCACAAGCTAAAATATTTTTTAATTTTCAAACAATAAAAGCGCTATTACCGAAATATTTTTACTTTGTCTAAAATTGGGAAATGAATCATTCAACTCAGAAAGACGAGTGTCATCGTTGTCCCACTCGTCACTCTTGGAAAATATCCAGCCCTATCGCCAATTTCATGTGAATAAATTGTTCCCATAATTTAACACGCAAAACAAAAACAAATTGGGAAAAATTGTTTTTGTTTTACTTCATAATTTTTGGGAGTATTTGTTCACGTGAAATTCGCGATAGGGCTTATCAATTTTTTGTGTAAATTATATAATTAAGTTTTATACTTAATTAGTTTCGTAATAATCTGATGTCTGACTTCAAGTGTTAACATTATGAAACTTGGCAAGGTAATTGTTAAAGAGAAATTCAATTACAAGTTTGAGCAAAAACGAGTTGCGACACGTTGAAATGGCCTAAAACTCAAGATACATTAAAGGGGATGCATTGTAAAAGCATAGACAGACGGCAACGTTGATCCGGAATAACGGCGCAGTTGATCTAATCAGAATTGTACTTTGATAGACGGGTCGTGGGTTCAAACCAGAGAATATCCACCAAGCTACACGGCTGCCTCCAGATCGAAAAACGAGAAGCCAGATCGACCATGTTGTGATAGACGGAAGGCATGCCTCCAGCGTTTTAGACGTACGTACATATACTCCGAGTGCCAAACATCGACTCGGACCACTATCTTGGTGTAACCAAGATACGAACCCGCCTCTGTGTAGCAAAAAATGTGCGCCCAACAATGCAAGGAAAGCTTAACGTCGAAAAGCTGCAATCACAACAGACGGCCAATTTATTCGCCACTCGACTCACACACCTGCTCTCTGAGAGCATTGTTCAACAATCCGACATACGCGAACAGTGGAACCACATTTCCCGATCATTAAGTACCGCCGCCGAAGAAGTTGTTGGATTTCAGCGAACTCGAAAGAACAACTGGTACGATGAGGAATTTCAAGAAGCCGCAGAAAAAAAAGACCCCGCCTATAGGGCCACGCTGCGATCGGGCGCAACGCGAGCCATGTGGGACCGTTATAGGGAACTGAAGAACGAAGCGAGACGTATTTTCCGCAATAAGAAGAAAGGGGCCGAAATACGTGAGTGCGAAGAGCTTGAGATGCTAGCCGACAGGAGAAACGCCCGAAAATTTTATCAGAGAGCTAGGCGACTTACGGAAGGTTTCAAGACCGGGGCGAACTCCTGTAAGAACAACCATGGCGACCTAGAGACTGATGTCCAGAACGTACTTAAATTATGGAGGGAGCACTTTTCCACCCTATTGAATGCCAGCAGCACTGAAAGTTGTGGAGAAGGCGAACCCGAGCCCCCAGTCGAAGACGATGGAGTCGACCATGACGAGGTGCGAATAGCGATTACGCAGCTGAAAAACAACAAAGCTGCTGGAGCTGACGGCCTACCAGCCGAGCTATTCAAGTGTGGCGGCGAGGAGCTGATGAGGTGCATGCATCAGCTCTTATGCAGAATATGATCAGACCAAGGCATGCCCTACGACTGGAATTTACGTGTGCTCTGCCCAATTCACAAGAAGGGCGACCTCGCCATTCGCGCCAACTATCGCGGAATCAGCCTTCTAAGCATAGGTTATAAGGTCTTATCGAGTGTATTGTGCGAAAGACTGAAGCCCACCATTAACGAACTGATTGGACCTTATCAGTGTGGCTATAGGCCTGGAAAATCCACCATTAGAGCTGTGTCAACCACTCATGATAGTATCGATATATCGAATTTGCTGTGCGTGCGTTACACTATCGATGTTTTGGTTCTGATAGTGGACGATAGTGTTCAGCATTTCCTATATTTTCACATCACTGTTTTTGGCAAATTGGGGAACACACGTGAAAATTACTTAATTAGTGTTGGCGGCTTAAATATATTCAAATATGGACAAATTTTTCCGAATCGCAAGTGTCAAGGGTAAGCGCCATGATTTATTTATCACTGTGTGAGAATATTCATTACAGTTTTGTTCATACGCAGATCCCGACAATAACAATGAAGAAGAATCGCAATTATTCAAAAGGCGCCGGATTGGCAAATCGAAGGCGTGGAGTCATTTTGAACGGTCAAAAGATGGTAAGACGGCCAGGTGTATCCACTGTTCCAATGTTTATAAAACAAGTGGCAATACCTCCAATTTATTCGACCACATTAAGAGGGTGCACGCTGCCATTGATTTGGACGTATTACCAAAAGGCCCGAGGACGATTCCGTTTCTGACGAACAATTACGATCCGTCTTCTGAAAGAAAAAAAATCATTGACAGTGCCTTGGCTAAACTCGTATCGCAGGACATGCAACCATTTTCGATTGTAGAGGATTCCGGTTTTCGCGAGTTTGTAAAAGTGCTTGATCCTCGGTACACACTACCTTCGCGAAAAACACTGCAAAACGTGCATATGAGTGGCATGTACAACGACATGAAGGCAAAACTGTTTGC
>NW_023458579.1:32997-34429 GCF_013731165.1 Rhagoletis pomonella
AAAAAATATCGTTTGAAAACTTTCGAGTAAAAAGTATCGGTATCGAATGGCAAAAATATCGATATGGTGTATCGTATCGAAGTTCGTGTCCCTAATAACAAGAATGATAGTATACAAGATTTCGCATTCCCGGTGGTGATGACATTGCTCAAGTAGAAGTAAACAAAGCCGAATGGGAGGAGAAAAGGAACTGTCAAACACCGAATTTTCTCAATTTCTTAATATTAAGTTTTTCGTCGGGAAACGTGATTTTATTGTGTTAAATTGCAAAATATATGATTTATAAAAAGAACTAATAAAGGAAATGTAAAAAATCGCGATTTTTGTGAAAGTATTAGCACATTACAGTGCATCTTAAGTTTTTAAGGCGTTGTTTACTTTTACTTGAGGATTGTCAAACTCGGCAAAACCCAAGTTAAAAGGTGTTTCTAGAGATTCGAATTAAAACAATGTCAGTTTAGGTGAAACCATGGAGATTTTTTTTTAAATTTTTGTAAACAGTTTGATCCGAAACCTGAGATCTACCACATTTTTTCTAAACTTACATTTTTTTTCCAGATTCTACCACACAGAATTTTTATTAAGTCCGATCACTGGCCATACACCAGCAAAGGCATGATGAGTGACTTATAGTGTGATCTTTGTACGACGAGAGAGGACTTTAATTCTGAATTGCGTACTCAGTCCAAAGTAGAACTTGTTGGCAAGAGTGATTCTCCGTTCGATTTCAAGGATGACATTATTATTGGTGTTAATGCTGGTTCCCAAATAAACGAATTCGTCTACTTTTTCAAACTTGTAACTGTCAACAGTGACGGTGACGTATGTGCAAAGACGTGTATGCTCTTGACTGTTTGTTTGATGACAGGAGATACTTCGTTTTGTCCTCGTTCACCACCAGACCCATTCGCTTTGCTTCTCTATCCAATCCCGAGAAGGCAGAACAGACTTAGCCCTTGTTTTTACCGGTAATATCGATGTCGTCGGCATACGCCAACAATTATTATCTTCTCCAACATCAGATTAAAGAAATCACATGAGAGGGAGTCACCTTGTCTGAAACCTCGTTTGGTATCAAGCGGCTCGGAGAGGTCCATCCCTATTCTGACGGAGCTGGTGGTATTGCTCAACGTCATTTTACACAGCCGTATTAGTTTCGCGGGGTGACCAAATTCAGACACCGCGGCATAAAGACAACTTCTTTTCGCGCTGTCGAAAGCATCTTTGAAATCGACAAATAGGTGGTGTGTGTTGACCCTATTCTCGTGGGTCTTTTCCAAGATTTGGCGCATTGTGAACACCTGAGCTATGGTGGATAGAGCTGGGAAAACATCGATAGTTGAGATATTCGATATTCTCGAGGTTTTTCAACAAAAAATTCGATACTATCGATAGTATCGTTTTTTAGACATTTTAAATTTTATTTACATAC
>NW_023458579.1:34529-43831 GCF_013731165.1 Rhagoletis pomonella
TTTTTTGGAATCGAGTACCAGAACATTTGTATCGTATCGAATCGTAAATGTACAAAGTTAAAAATGCGAATTTGTGGTAGATTTCAGACCTTGTGTGGTAGATGTGGTGGATGCTCCAAAAAGTGGTAGATCTACCACAATGTGGCAGAAGTCCGATCACTGTGTATGGCGCGGAGTCATGGACAATGAAAACATCTGATGAAGCGGCTCTTGGAGTTTTCGAGAGAAAGATTCTGCGAAAGATTTACGGACCTTTACGCGTTGGCGATGGCGAATATAGTGATAGAACTTTTTAGAAAAGTATCGATACCAGTACTCATATAGAATACTCTAAAAAAGTATCGATGCCAGTACTCATATTTGCAAAAAAGTACCGATAATACTCGTACTTTGAAGTGTTCTCAAAGCAAACGCAAAAAGTAAACAAAAATCAGATTGCTTTGCTTTTTTCGCCTCTTCCTATTTGTAAATTGAATAGTCACTGCTCTTAGTATTTAGTTTTAATCTGATCTAAAGGAATTTTTGGAATAAACTTCCGATAAATTAGTTTTACATGCGTAAATTAAATGTTTATAGCAAAAAGCTTATTTCCAAGTTTTTAAAAGCAAATATTTTATTGTTTAGTGTTATTGTTTGACGCGTACATGTATTTATAAATAACTTTACTTTGAAAATGAAATGTAAATGTAGAAGACGAGAAGCAAATGTGGTGAAGCCCATTCTGTATTGAAAAGATAAGCTCCCTTTTATAAAAATTTTCTTCAAGAATGGGCTGGATTTCACAACGAAGGTAGAATACATGGGTTAACGACGGCTGCCTTATGCTGGCGAGTGGCCACGTTGTCGAGTCGAAAGACTATCTCTTCCCCCATTCATTATCAAAGGGGAGGCAAGATATTCGTTTTTCAATTATTTAAACATTTTTACCCGAAGCCAATGTTGAAATGACCGCTACATTTTTTTCTAGGTTGTGTAAAAATTTCATAACTGTGTCAATTACCAGGAGCTCACTAGAACAAAATATGTATTAATTATTCGTATGGGAGTATACATATCGTCGCCCGTATGCCATAAACATGAATGTGTAAAAATGAACATTTTGGGAAATCAAGTTTGAAAGTTTTTTTGCGAAACTTAGCTCTACAGTTATGCAATTGAATTGCTAAAATATTTACTTTCCGTGTACGCATGGTATTCTGGGTTTTGGTATAACATAGAAAATCCAAAGATTAACCAAGTCAGCCCAATAACTCAAAACTGATAAATTTGCACATTCATGCTTCTGGCATGAGGGTGACGTTATGTGAATTAAAAACTTTAAAGGCGCTGTTTTCGGTTTTGGAGTTATGAAAATACTGAAGTAAATGAGCTTTATGTTCATTTTCATAACATTCATATTGGATATTGAAGTTAATATTCGAACGTTCGCCATAATATTTATTGGGTAATTAAAATAAATTTACTTAGAAAAGTTCTTAACTCGTCGATACTTTTCGGCATTCAGTACTTGTGAAAAAGTATCGAGTTCTCGATACTACTCAGTACTCATGAAAAGTATCGATATTCTGTACTCGGTACTCGTATCGTTCTATCACTAGGCGAATAACGCAGACGATTTAACGATGAGTTGTATGAGCTTTACAACGCTATAGACAAAGTGCAGCGATTTAAAATTCAGCGGCTCCACTGGCTTGGCCATGTCGTTCGAATGGACAGAAACGCTCCTGGTCTGAAAGTATTCATACGATGCTAGTAACAGAGGAAGAGGAAGGCCTCTTCTGCGTTGGAAAGACCAGGTGGAGAAGGACTTGGCTTCACTTGGCATTTCCAACTGGCGTTAGTTAGCACAGAAGAGATATGACTGGCGTGTTGTTTTGGACTCGGCCAAAATCGCTTAGGCGGTTACAGCGCCAATAAAGAAGAAGAAGAAAGAAGTTTGATTTTTATGAACTAAAAACAACTTTAAAATAACTTCTTCGAAAGCCCTTCTGGAAGCTCTTCTTTGAGTAGCGAAAGCAGAAGCCCTTCAATTTGTGCCGCTCCGTACAAAAAAAGGAGAAAGGAATGACTTTCAGAAAGGCGTTTTGAAAGAAATTTTAACTCTTGAAATTAAGATCTGCTTCATTTGAAATTTGGCTGCACTATACATAGCACAACTTTGTTATCGACTACTCGATCAGCCGTTTATTTAGTGTGCTGATTTTGATATCGTTGTTTTTTATTACAGTTAATTTTTAAATGCGGAACTTTAAAGATAAGTGATGTGGAGAGCAAAGAACTTCAGCAAAGAAAGTTGATTTTGCACTAATTCATGCAAAATCCACACATATCCCAATGTCGGTTAGTAAAATTGCTGAAAATTGAACGGTCGATGGTACAAAATGTATTGTCAAATATCAAGAAAAATTCCAGCATTGAGAGAAAGGCGGAATCTGGCGGAAAATCAGGCACTATAAATAAAATAGTGGAGAAGGATGTTCCAAGGACTTTGAAAAGGAATCCGGATCTCTCTGAACGTGTTGTTGCACCTGGAGTGTTGTTCTGAGAGCCTGTATTGTTTTGGCCTGATTTGGCAACAAGCCATTGTGCAAAAAAGCGCAAGAGTTTTATACACAAAATGGAACCAATATTGTATTAAAAGAGGCCATTCCTCCGAATTGCCCGAGCGTTATTGGGAATATATGAAATCGAAATTAAAAAGAAACAAAATGCACACCTTCAAGAATAACGCAGTTCCGCAGAATTTGGCGAAAACAGGCTCAATCGATCAACGAAAGGGATGTCCAAGTATTAATGGCGGGTGTCATCTCTAAAGTACGGGTATTTCGGCGTGGAAATTAATTCTAATAATATTTGTAAATCTTTCATCTAAATAGCAATAAAAGAAGGTTATAAAAAAGTTTCGACTGAATTATTCATATTTAAATTAGTCTTTTTGTTACTTAATACCTGCCAGATTTCAACTGAAGCAGATCTTATCTACTGCGTAGTATGTGTGACCTCTTAGCCGTGTACCTGTTGAGGAACTTGCACTTTTTTGGCATTTGCCTGAAGATACAAATAAGATTTTAACCAATAAACTAAACAGAAAGTCACCAGATATTGTTCAACATGTTAGAAAAAATGTTTCACTATAGATTTTGGACTACTAATGACAGAAAGTTTAACCTTTATTTCAAAGCGAAAATCAACTAAAAATTAGATGGGTGTCTGCATTGATCTTCATTAAAAAACCTGGACAATTTAAGTGTGGACCAGGACAAAAGGATAATTTTTTAATCAGGACAAATTCTTGAAAACCAGGACGTCTGGCAGCCCTGCGCTACACTTAATATTTGTTCTGATGAATCGTGTATATCTATAGTAATTCCACTAGATCTGAAGGATAAAATATTAAAATCCTTGCATCGCCGCTTTAATAGTTTAAAAAGTGAAGAATATATGGTTGCTGCTTTAATTTATCCAAGATTCCATGGAAAATATTTTATCGCAGATGAATTGGAACAATGTAAAAGGTGCTTTTGATGAACCAATTATGTTATCGGATCCTAGTAACCTCTGGGAATCCCATGCTAAATCTGAAAAAGATTTTACACGCAAAGCGACAACTAAAACTACTGTTGAAGTAGAAATAAGCGAATATTTAGATCAACCACTTGTTCTTCGTAGTGTAATATATTCCATTATTGGCATTCTTCCAATTTTTTTAACCGACTTCACAAAAAGGAAAAGGTTATCAATTCGTCGGAACATTGTTTTAAGTATGTTACTGCATAACTTTGGACCACGTTAACCGATTTTAATAATTCTTTTCTTAAAGGAAAGGTGGTCCCATACTAATTTGGTTTAAATCCGATCATCGGATCATGAAGAAATTAACGATAATCTTAAATTTTTATATGGGAATTGAAGTCGGTTTTGTTTTTTTGCTTAAAAATTGCTTGTTTTAATTTAAAATGTTTGCGAAAAAGTATTTAACGGCGCCACCAACGAGTGTGGCTAACGAGAAACTATTTAGTACATACAACTGGTCAGCTGTACACCAATTGACGATCAAATCTCTTAGTATAAAATGCAGACAAGCTTCTTTTTTTGGCATATAACATAGATCTCTTTAATTTTGATTATTGATTTTATGAAAGTTATTCAAGTCCTTAAAATGTTTTTAACGTTAAGACTGCACTTTTTTGTTTTTGTTTGCAACTATCAGCCCTGTTATGCGTTCCGATTCGAATCGGAGTGGATCTGTTCCCGATTGTTGGTGTCTGCATTCCGACAATCGGATATTATTTCCGATTCCGATTCGAATCGGATTGCAGAACAAGGCTAATAGTTGGAACTGTGAAATGTATAAAATTAATTATAAATGTTTGGCTCAAGAACAAACGTTAAAAATTAACCCAAAATAATCTGTTGGGAGTGCTAGATACAGAAATTTCGTAAAGTGAAAATTTAAAAATTAATTATAAATGTCTGGCTAACGAACAAACGTTAAAAATTGACGAACACTAAAGAACAATCGAGGAACTATCGATTGCAATACAAAAATCTTATGGGCCTATTATGTATGCCGACTGGGGTCTAGTTACCGACCTAGTAGCCAGACTAGACAGAGACAGAGACTGGCATGCGTTGAACGTCAATTATTGCATACTCAATCAATACTCCTCCTTTGTATGACTGAGCAGCGCGTTGACTTAGTAGTATCGATACCTAAATGAAATTAGAGGATGGCTGAACACCAGCGCATAGCGTCCTGTCTTGCAAATACAGCCACCACAAGTGAACGATACTTATAACAGCTCATACTGATATTGACTTCGGTCAACCAGTATTCCGAATGCTCGTTCACGTTCATTTGTTGCAGAAGTCGTTTGACTTGTTGCTGAAAGTCATCTGACTTGTTGCTGAGAGCCTTTTGACTTGTTGCCGAAAGCACGACGAATGTAGTACAGTGATGAAATTGATGGTACAATTGTACTTTTTTGGTACATTTTGGAAGCCAAAAGTACATTGGTACTACATTGACATTTTTGATACATTTTTGTCAAGATACGGTACTGCAGCTCAATTATGTCGAAATACCACACTCTATTTACTTGGAGTTTTGAATTTTTGTGCATAAAAATATAGTCATATTTTTCTACCATATTTAAGTAAATACGTGGTGTTTATTAAAAACGAAACTCTTACTTAAATAAACAAAAAGTTGCTGTCATAATAGGTCTATTCATAAAAATTTCCAGTAAGTACTAGCAGCCAGAGAATAAAATAATCATAGCGAGTAAAATTGAGGGGAAGACTAAAAATCAGAAAAATTTATTGAACACAAAACCAGTAAAAACGTGCAACTTACGCCATTCTGACTTTCTGATAGGTAAATTTGGTAGGAGTATTTTTGTATCCTCCACACAAAATCATCCAGCAGCAAAAATTCTGAGCAGTTTGCATGGCGACCTATGCTAACTCTAGCATCAGACCATCTGCCCATAGTCATCTCGATTGATAAACCTGCCGAATTTGCTTCCGTGGATCACCGGACTTATGTAAACTTTTCCAAAGGCGCCTTCACTGCACTACCCATACCAACCGACATTCATGTAGGTGAACGTAAGTTCCGCAGGGTTGTCCCCGCTGTTGCAGCTCGCTTCATCCCAGCAGGATGTATTAAGGATCCACGTCCGAATTTTCCTGCCGAAGCGGCTGTTCTAGCTGATGAGCGCGACAACCTCGTCAGGCCGATCCCGGAAATCCCCGTATTAGGGATCTCCATTCGGAGATTCGGTAACTTGTGAACGTACATAAGCGGAAGAAATAGGAAGAGCATCTGAAGACCTGCAACTTCGCCTCTGGTGTGAGCAAGCTTTGGTCAACCGTGAGGTCGTTGTCCAACCCGACGAAGCGCGACGACAGAGTCGAGATAGACTTTGGTGACCACGCTTCGTCGGATCCGGAGAGATGCGCGAGCTGTTTTAGCCGGCAGTTCATTCTGCATCCTCCGGTGGATAAAGCCAAACGTCGAGTGACCAGAAGGCTGCACAAAATGCCAAAACCTGGTACGCCTCTTGTTTTCACCAGCGGTGAGATAAGGGTAGCCATCGGGAAGGCGAAAGCCTCCAAAGCCATATGACCCGACGGAATATGCATGTTGATGCTGAAAAATTTCGGTCCTGCGGGAGTAGCATACCTAACGGAGGTCTTCAACCTGTCTATGGCCACTCTCGTCATTCCAGACATCTGGAAAATGAGGAGAGTGGTCCCACTGCTCAAACCGGGGAAACCAGCCAACAAAGGAGAGTCTTATCGCCCGATAACTCTCCTTTCCCCAGTACCGAAGACACTCGAGGCCCTGCTGCTCCCGTACTTTACGAAACACCTGACCCCATCGAAGCATCAACATGGGTTCCGTAAAGTGCATAGCACAACAACAGCACTTAACGTCATAAACACTCAGATAACTCGTGGCCTAAACCGAAACCGCCCCTGTGAGAGAACTGTTCTAGTAGCGTTAGACCTATCCAAGGCGTTCGACACTGTCAGCCATTCAACGCTACTAGAAGATATAGAGGCCTCCTCACTCCCACAGGGACTCAAACGGTGGTCGGCGAATTACCTGAGTTGTCGACACTCGTCAGTAATTTTCAGAGACAAAACTAGTAATCCACGTAAAATTAAACAGGGGTACCACAGGGTGGTGTCCTGCCCCCGCTACTGTTTAATTATTACATCTCAAAGCTTCCTCAGCCACCAGAGGGTGTTAATATACAGCCTCATTGCGTAAGTCGTAAATTAGGCTCAATTGTACGACTCGACAATATTGGCATTGTATACAGCCGTGCTGAAATAAGTAAACGACGAAAATCGTCGTAAACTATACAGTGCTGCCAAGTTTTCCCACTTTAATACACTAGTCGAGTGGAAATTTTAGGAAATGGCGTGAAACT
Source organism: Rhagoletis pomonella (assembly GCF_013731165.1). Taxonomy (NCBI): domain Eukaryota; kingdom Metazoa; phylum Arthropoda; class Insecta; order Diptera; family Tephritidae; genus Rhagoletis; species Rhagoletis pomonella. Next base: position 41,474 of record NW_023458579.1, read on the forward strand.
TGAGATACGATTCGACTCTCGAAAAACGACTTGCATTCGACACGGCTCTCGCAATGAGGGTGATTGTCTCCTAGGCTGACGATTGTTCGATCATGGCGTCTGGGAATGGAATTGATGACTTGTGCTCGAAAGTATACGGTACCTCTCCGAACTTTCCCGCCTCTTCACTGCAAGGAGCCTTGCCCAATGCCCTGCGAAATCCCCGGCAACCCTTTTCACCACCTGCACGAAGGAGGTCAGACTGCCACTGGGTATTCACGTCGATGGCGTAACAATACCGACGGTGAATAACCCGAAAATCCTCGGAGTTACCTTCGACAGTCTGCTCTCCTTCTCGGCGCATACAACCGCAATTGTCAACAAAGTATAGAGCCGCAACAATGTCCTCAAGTCGCTGGCCGGCAGCACTTGGGGCAAAGATAAAGAAACGTTGTTGGCAACATACAAGGCAATTGGCCGGTCGGTTCTAAACCATGCAGCGCCCGTATGGTCGCCGGAGACTAGCAGGACGCAGTGGATGAAGCTACAGACCTGCCAAAACACGGCATTACGAATTGCGACAAGATGCCTCCTGATGATGCCCCAACACCACCTACATGACGAGGCCCAGATGCTCCCAGTAAAGGAGCATAACATAATGCTCTGCAAGCAGTTCCTTGCTGGGAGCCACAGACGTGGCCATCCCAGCGGACAGCTGCTTGCGGAAATGCACTACAAAATTTTTCTAAATAAATTTTTTTTTTAATTTTAATTGTTGCACAGGTCTCTAGCAATAGTCTGGCTTTAACAAATTGAAAAAATATCAATTTGACGACGAGTTATAGCCAAAAAACCATATAAACAATATGCTGAAAATCGGCATTTGACTGCAAAGTTCGAAGGTCGATAAAAAAAATTCGAACTAACATAAACAAACGCCGCGATACGGGTCTTCTAATTTAGCCTATATTTTCACCCCTCACTCTCAGAATCGACCTAACTTTTGCTAACCTGAATTTGTTCCACCGTGCTATTGCAGCAGGCTCAACTTCTACTTGAGCAGAATCAACGAGGATGTGCCCAACCAATGCCCGGCATGTGGAGAGTCGCCAGAATGACTCCCGGCACCACTTCACATGCCCTGAGAACCCCACTCAGCTAACGCCCCTGTCCCTATGGACAGCCCCTGTGGAAGTAGCACACTTCCTGGGCCTCCTCCTAGCTGAAATTGACGACAACGTTGATGGATGAACCGCCCCGAACGGGGCTTAGTAGCCGCTACAACAACAACAACAGCAGTTTGCAAAATTTGCAAAAACTTGTAATCTTTGAAACAGCTGATAACTTTCACAGTTGTAATAGGTGGTTCATTTGGTAATTTATTATCCGCTTGGTGCATTGTCCCCAATTTGGAATTTTTTTACTATTGAATACTTTTGTATAGGAAAAATGTTTTTAACATAAAAATGAATTATCTCGGAATGAATAAGTTTTTTTCTAACAAATATTTTTGATACCACATTATGACGCGTTCAAAAACAGAAGAATCTCCTCTAAGCACCCTTCCTTGTTTCAAAAAAATTAAGAAGATATAGCTATAAATTAATAAAATTATCCCATTTTCGTTTTAACGATCAACTGACAAATTCGGTCAGAACCTTTCAGCATTATTATCTATTTTGGTATATTTCTGGGAAAAATATGGTACAATTGAAAAATCGTATACGGCAGCCATAGTTGACGGCCGGAAATTAGAAAATTAGAGATTAATAATAAATTAACTAAACTAAACTTGTATTCCTTTCTTTTGTTTATTAACGAACACATGTTTATGGTCAGAAGACTTTTTTACTTGTAAGTTTTCGACGGTAAAATTTTTTCCAGCAGAAAGTGGCAGATTTCAGTGTCATTTTGCGCTCTCGATTTCCCCCACTTTGCAAGAGCACTGCTATAAACTTGTTTATTTCTATAAAAGGAAAGTTTTTGTAAAACTTCCATTCCGTTAAATGCAACGGTTTTTTTTTTTTAATTTTTGTATTACTAGCACTTAGGTAATAAGTATAACTTGTATGCTTTTGTTGATTACCTTGGCGTTTGGTGGCCTTTTCAAACAATTTATTTGCACTTATGGTTTGCACCTTCGACACGCCATGTTTTATATCATGATTTTATACAGACAATCTAAAAACATGTGTATGTAACTATGTTTGTATGGTCTTTTAAATGTTGGTACTTTCTCGGCTTATTTAGTACGCTTTTTTTGGCCATTTGGTACAAAATTAAAAAACTCATTTATCATCCCTGATGTAGTAAAGTAGGGATGCCCAAATCAGCACATATGTGTCGCGGGCGACTGCGCGTGCAAAGCTTTGCACAGTG
>NW_023458579.1:43931-57972 GCF_013731165.1 Rhagoletis pomonella
GCACATATGTGTCGCGGGCGACTGCGCGTGCAAAGCTTTGCACAGTGTTGCTGGGCAAGCACGGAAGCAAAAAGTTGTCGGAAGGGGAAAACGAAGTCAACAGAATAGTGAGATTGTATGTGTGACAGTGATGGAAAATGAGTGTACATTGTGCCATTTGCGGCCCTTACGGAAGCAGCCGGCACCTTCAGCACAATCGACTGATTTTCGGCACTATTTTTGCGAAACTCAATGCAACTAATAAATATTTCTTTCGGATCCGCAATTAAAAATATTTTTTTTACATTTATTCGTATGTGCTTAAACTGATAAATGATATAAACATAGAAACGCAAGCAGAAGAATCTCGCTTCCACATTTTGCATATGCGCTTAACATTTTTGTTTAAACAAATTTGTCGAAAGTTCATCTCTAAAGCAAATTTTAAATATCATTTAATATATACTTTAGATTTAAATAATAATTTTTAGTGGTGGGCGAGTCCGAGATGTTTAAATGATCGAGATAGTACATTCAATTCGCGTAGATTTTTGAGAACTTTTTTCGTTGAAGGTGTTGCACTTTTTCTTCCATACTGAAATTTGTGTACATCATTTATCATTGTCTAACAAAAACTATAAAATAAAGCTTAATTTAAAATATTGGAATAAAAAACAACAACGCTACACGCGCATTCATCCATATAACATAAAATGCGTACATTCGTTATATGGAAGAAAGTGTGCAACACCGCAACAGAAAAATTAAAAAAATCAATGGTATTTTCTAGACACTTCAAACTTGCACCTTATTATACTAGAATGAACGGGGTACAAAAATGTTAACACAAAACATGTCTACAAATTCCGAACAAAAACTGTGAAAATTTGATGAAACTTTGTTGATTTTTTCATTCTTTCAAGTTTCGATTTATTTGCAAGTTTTTTGTTTGACAATGTGCTACAATTTTATAAAAAAAATAATTAAAATTATTTGAAAAAAATAAAATAAATACCAGTTGACCGTATAATTTTGTCAAAAATGAAGACAATGATGATAAAACATTAATACACTACATAGGTCAGTTCATAGTAATGAACATAAAATGAGATCACTATCGATAAAATGGAAATCCTCAAGGGAAATTTATAATTTCAACGCATGGAATTTACAAACATTTTTTTACTTTCAACCTCCGAATTGCTCAATTACTTCTATTTCTGCAGGAACGCCATTAGGTAAATTGCATTTCCAAAGATTTTTTCAAAATAAATAGCGATGAGGAATATTTCACCCGCCGGTGATAAGAAATCGCAACCGCCATAACGCAAATCACTAATATTACTGTTCACAATCACGTTTACATTCAAAATTACAATTCATAATTTCGTTTTGTAGCAAATATGAAATATAGGTATATCCATTTACTTAAATGTAAACGGATTAAGAATCAAAGTGATAGAAGAGATTTGAGCGTTTGGTACAAAAAGTACTTTTTGATGTTGAAATTGTACTTAAAATCGGCAAATTGTACTTTTGTACATTTTAAAATTAATTATAATGAAAAAAGTACAATTGTACTTAAAATATCAACACTGTTTCACTGGCCTGAAAAGGTACTTGCTGCAGCGATGCCAGATTTGAGCGTACCCAATTTTTTACCGATAATAACTCATGCGAGGGATTTGGGTATTGGGCATTTTACAAGCCTATTAGGAAGTATACATATCTGTGTTCGTATAGAATAGTAGCTTATGTCGGAAGACTGGCTTTAGTATAATGAACCATTCACAGCATACGATTGCGAAAGACTCACTGGCGCCGAGTCGTTGAAGAACTCTTGGAAAATAAACGTAAAAGAGGCAGTTGTGATGCTAGCAAGTCAATATTCGTATAAAGTCTCATAAAAAAATTCCTTGTGGTTTAAAGAATATAGGAAATGGTACATTTTACTAAAGCCAGCCTCCCAACATAAGCTACTATTTCGTACGAACACAAATATATTCGTCTACAAATAATGTTAACCATTTTAATTAAGTCCTAAGGTAAGTTTGTGAATCTTATCAGTGTTCTATGTAAGAACCAAAAATCAATCCCCTCGCCAATTAGAACTTTTGCTTTAAAAGAAAAATATACATAGCGCATTTACTCAATACTTGGTCTGGCATCACTGTTTGAGCATTGATATGCTCAGCTCACTGTTGCCAAGGTCGTGCATTTTGCACTAAATTTAGTGCTTTTGGGAAACCAAAAAGCCAAAACAATTGGAATTCAATGCTTGGTGCGGTATTTAGTGATGCTTTTTTTAATTTAAGCACACCGAATGCATGGTACATATGTCAACACGCTCTTGGTACATATGTATGTATGTATACACCATGATTCAATAATACAAGGTTCGATAAACTGACAGTTGTCTCTCTCGCACCGCTCCCTTAGTAGCGGCACCGTGTTGCTTCTTTGCAAATTTGCTTGGAAAAAGTGAAGATTTGGTGTGAAATAGAAGTATAAGCTTTTGTGCAATATGCTTATTTGTATATGCATATGAAGCATATTTAACTGATAAAAACATAAGTTGTTTTTAAATTGAATGTTTGCATCAATCTTGTAGTAGTTTTATTTTAATTTTGAGTCTTTTTGCAGTTTTATACAGCTAAATAGAACATAAATTGCGTAATTCACATAGGTATATCAATATTACGTTCAATATTTCGTTTAAAATGCCAGATTTCCTGCAAATACATTAGAATTTACAAAGGGAATATCACTACTAATTGCGTACTTTTCTACTACCATTTTCGCACCAAGAGATTTCATTTTCCCCTTTCTCCGTCCTTCGTGAATGCAATGTTTTGTAAGGGAGTGTCAAACCGCGGCTGTCAATAATTATCTAACCTTGTATTATTGAATCATGTGTATACACTATACACTAATATTCTACATTAAGATGGAATTCATTTACTGAATACAATGTGAGGAATAGGTAAATTAAATATGTTTTGCGTTGTTATAAATGTATTGAAATTAATTTATTAATAAAAACGTGGGGAAATGGATATGTATATACACTTTTTACTGAATCAAAAAAATTATTAAACATGATAATAAAAACTTGGCGCTTTTGTTTTGGAAACATTGGCTTTTTCTGGTGGGCTGATGCCACACTGGCTCAGTTGTCGCAAAAGTACACATACATACACACATTTTTACTTGAAAATAAGTGTGTAGTGGTTAATATGTATACGATGCCATCTCCGTACAGCTCACTTCACCCCGCCTAGCACGCTCGCGTGCTGGCAGTTTGCCCGCGACGTCGACTGCGTGCACCTCTGCTGTGCATCCCTATAGTGAAGCACGGTGCAGCGAACAAAGGTGGCGCCGTCAGTGGCACCGCTACTTTGGTTTTGCCGATTTTGACAGTTGTGGTAACCTGTAAATAAACCGTGGTTTACAAATCAGCGAAAGAGAAAGTGCAATTATAAGTGAAAAATCAGTTTAAATCGTGTTAATTTGCAATTTGTGAGTGATTTTTGAGTTGAAGACTGCGTAAAAACTAATACAATGAAGTGCTGTGTTTTAAATTGCGGCAAAGCCGTTCCCGAAATGTTTCTCTATTATTATATTAACAGCATTTCCTCACAATGATTTGGTTTCTGCTCCACGCAGCCTCCATTAGCAAGTTAACTAATCAGTCCCACAGAGATGCTGCTGCAGTTTTCTGCAGCAGCCTTAATTTCAAAGCAATGGAGTGCACTAAAACGTTTGCTGAAGCAGCCTCAATTGCAAAGCAATGAAGTGCATCACAATGTTCACTGTTCTCTAATAGATTAGGTGAAAAATGCAATATTTTCGCATTTAGCAAAATTAAAACACGTTTTTCGCAGTAAAGTGAACTGCTTTGGCTGTTTCAACTCGTTCTTCTTTTCGCTCTATTCTTTGTTTACTTGTGGTACACAAATGTCAACGCCCAGGACGGCGCAATCTTGTATTCTATCATTCTTGATAGTGAAGGGTAATTTATCGTCTCGTATGTATGTATGTATTTATAGCCCGTCTACCATTCGATTGCTTTACTCACTGCTGGCGCCAAGAGCGTGTTGACAGGCTAGTTGTGAGCAGTGTTGCCGCGAATCTTTTTTAGTGGTAGCCAAGTTCCTTTAAAAAAAGGGCTAAAAAAGTCGTGGCTAAAAATGGTAGCTAAAATTTTTTACTTACATATATAAGTATACAAGCAAACATTTTCAATAAGTAATGGTATAGAAAAGCAATGAGGTCTGGGGAAAAAGCTAAAACCTTTTTGTAAATATAAAAGGGGAAATATACGACACCAGCTTGCTGGATCCATCAAGTGATTGTACCATCAGGCTCGAAGCATATACCTTACCAGCATGCTGGTACAATATTTATTTCTTCACAAATGAGGTCGAGGAAAGATCGAAATGATTAGAGCCGAAATTTGACAATTTTTGTACCATTTTGCTAAACATTGTCTTTTTTTTTTTAGTTCACAGCTGCAATATCGCGAACTTATTCTTCAACAAACACGGCTTTGACTCATATAGTACAAGATTTTTTCCGCCAAAATACTTTTTACTTAGAAAATTGAGCTAATTTCACCACTCACGACACCAGCATGCTGGTACAATCATCAAATTTTCAAATAGTTTTTGAAGTCGCACCAGCAGCTGGTACAATCACACCACAAAAACATACACGGTCAATCAACTTTATGGGCCATTTAGATAAGTTAACAGCCCTAACACTTTTACAGTATGTATGTATAAAAACGTAAGGGACATACAATACATATATGTATATATATCAGTCTTTCTTAGTTTAAAAATTCATCTCTTACATAAATGAAAAAATAGATCAAATTAAGCATATACTACTTTTTCTTGCCAAGTATGAATAAATTCTCCAAAGGGCTAAAAAAGGGCCAGGGGCAATTTTAAATCTATGTGGCCAAAAAAAGTAGGTGGTAGCTAAATCTAGCCACCGAAGGGCTAAAACGGCAGCACTGGTTGTGAGGATCGTGCATTCGTACGTATGTATGTATGTATGTATGTACATATCAATGCTTCACTTCAAACAAGCAAATGTTGAATTGTTTTTGAAATACAGTATCATGACTTCCGCAGCCCATCAAACATGCCTTCAGCAACAAATGAACTGCGGCGTCTTGACTTCGCCAACCGTCCAATTGAGCTCTCATACTTTCGGCAACCGTCCAAATGAGCTCTCATGCTTTCGGCAACCGTCCAAATGCAGTACCAGCTTTCGGCAGTCGATCAAATACGGCGGTTGCTGGTTTCGTGCACGTTCACTCGGAATGCTGGTTTGCTGAAGTCAATATCAGTATGAGCTCCCTGAAGGAAAGATTGGTCCAATTGCTCGAAAAATATAGTCGTAGATATAATAGCTTTTTATCTAGACCAAAGATAGTCCAAAAATATAAAGCAATGTAATATAAAACAGGTGAATTGTACTAAAAGTAGTCCGAATGTAATGCATAAGGTATGAGTTTTGATCTAAAACTGGTTACAACTGGTGTCATGCAGTAGCGGACAACGGGTACAATTAACGACTTGCTGATATGTAGGCACTTAGTCAACAAATTTTCATGTGCGACATTGGCATGCAGAGAGAGTATCCGCTTAGAAAATCTGAGAACCCCGGTTCGAATCGCAGCTGGCGCGAGCTTTATTTTTATACCCGAGCGCACTTGTGCACAAGGGTATTATAACTTTGTTCACATAACGGTTGTTTGTAACAGGCAAAACGAATCGAGATAGATATAGACAAATGTGTACATAAATGATCAGAATGAAAAGAGAAATTGATTAAGCGGTGACTATCTGTCCGTCTGTCCGTCCGTCTGTGCACACGATAACTCGAGTAAAAATTAAGATATCTTAACGAAACTTTGTATGTGCACTTCTTTCAGGCGTGGGACAGATGGTATTGAAAATAGGCAAAATCGGACAATAACCACGCCTACCTCCCATATAACGGTAATTTTCCGAAATACGAAAACTGCGATATTTTAGTAACTACTGAAGATTATTCACTCAAAATTGATATTTACAATAATTTTTAGACGAAAAATAGGAATATTATACATTTTTGGAAAATGGGCGTAGCCACGCCCACTTATGGATACATCTTGGTAACCGCTGCACCAATTTCTTCCAAACTTGGCACAGTTGTTAGTCTTGCTACGGCATACCAAATTTTTAAAATCGGATAACAACCACGCCTACCTCCCGTATAACGGTAATTTGGAGAAATACGAAATCTTCGATAAATCAGTAAATATTAGGGCTAATTTACTCAAAATTTATGCTTGCAACAATTCTTTACCAAGAAATACGTTTATGATAAAATTTTGGAAAATGGGCGTGGCACCGCCCACTTATGATCACATATATGTATCTCGTAACCGTTCTACCAATTTGTACCAAACTCGGTATGATTATTGTGCTTGCCACATAGAAGCAAAACGTTGAAAATTATTGGAATCAGATTAAAATTACGACCACTTTTCATATAACGGCAAATTTCAGAAATGCTTGAAACTTCAATATTTCGAAATTTAAGGACGCTAATTTACTCAAAATTGATACACACCGGCTTACCATGTAGCGGTACCTGCGCCGGGTATTTAATGTTCGGCTCCGCTCGAACTTAGACTTTCGTACTTGTTGTTTTTTTTCCCCCAGAATTGGTTACAATGTAATGCAGAAGCGGACAATTGGTCCGAGCCTAGGACATTCAATGTTAAATGTAAATAGAATTTTACATATTGTTGGACCAAATTTTGGACTAGTTTCAATCACTTGCAGTCTAGTTTGTGGTGTGCTCTAAGTCTATTCCGAGATCCTACACGGCTGTTATAAGCAGGCATGGGCAGAGAACGAGCACACGCTCAAAGAGCGTAAACATCGTGTGTACGCACGATTGAGAGAATACAAAGGTTGCGCCGATCTCGGACCGCTATTCCTCTCTTAACGAATTTGACAGAATCGTTGTTTGCATGACGTCACACTGGTGCAACTTGTTTACGTTTTCCTTGCAACATTTTTTCTTCTTCTTCCATTCTTGCTCACGTTTTGGCATTTCTCTCTCGCAATTGCACCAGTGTGACGTCACACACAAGTTATTCTCAAAAATCCTCTCCGATCGGCGCAATCTTGTATTCTATCATTCTTGGTGTGTACGTATACAAGCAAGAGCGTAACGATGAGAACGCGGCAGCATGCAAAATGACCCAGTAGATATCGGTTGTATGAATTCTTGAAGGATGCTTGCTATATGAGTAAATTAGTGTGAACAATTCATGCGTAGTCATGAATTTCCACGAATAAATTCAAATTCTAGCGAACTGCAAGCGAATGTACGTTGTCGTTGTTTTAAGTACATTTCTTGATAAATTTGAAGTGGAATTTTCGTACAAAAATTTTTGTGAACGGACGTTTTGTGCGATACTATTTTCAGTACAAACGGGCTTTTACAAGATATGCATTTGCATATGTAAGTGCTACTTATTTTATGTCCCCGTATATTAAAATGTATCAGAAAAGTAGCATTTACATATGGGGATCTTGTAAGAATGTTTTAATACTGTTCCATTAATGCATTTTTGTATGTTTGAAACATTAATACAGCCATATGCATACAGCAGTAGTACAAGTGTATGATTAAGGTACGCCTACGCTCTGAGAAACCTCGCGTGTGAAATGGAAATGAAGGTTCATTTATACTGGCATTTATACACAGCAGCAAGCTCATGGCACCAACAGCGATGTTGTATGCTTAATATTTCTACTGGGGAATTAGGTACACTAACACATTCTCACTTCTAGCACTTGTGGTAGTGCCCACCGCTGGTTATAAGTATGGGCTTGTTCGAGTTGCAATCACAACCGCAGTGTTGCGCGAATTATTAAAGTATCGCGTTCTATGTGTTTTTTTAGCAATGTAATATTAGTTGGGCAGTTGCAACAATGTTGCCATTTTTCATCAGTACGGCAGTAATACCGCTTTTATTACGTGCCTCGAACAGGCCCTATCGTTCACTTGTGGTGGCTGTATTTGCAAGCACTGTACGCTATGCGCTGGTGTTCGTTCATCCCCCGTTTTTAATGTGAGCAGGCTTAAAGTCACAAAATCAGCATCGTTTGCCAATCTCTGCTACCAGTATCGTAATTTGTATTTAGTCTGTTCCTTTGAAATTCGGACAAAACCTGTGGAACTGTAAAACTACAATTTTACTCTCTCAAGTGAGAGTAAAAGAAGAACAGATGCAGAAGTGCACGGTAACGCAAAAAGCACTATTTCCTGTAAAAACGTCAGTCGGTTTGTTTACATGTCATTTGTACAACACTGATTTGGCTGAAATATCACAAAATAATTATTAAAATCTATACATATTCAAACATTTCGTTGTTTACTTCCATTTTTTTTTACAAATATAAGGTTCTGTGCTTTCACCGCTTTTTGTTTTTGCTTGCACATGCAAATCAGCTGATCGTTTGACACTTTTCATGAACTTAAAGGAAAAAGAACTCCGGAGTAAATCCTGTAACTTCTGACTAGGAACAGTTGCTCAGTTACCCTCTCAAAAGTGTTCCCACTTACAGGTTTTATGTCAATAGGAACGACTTCCTGTAAGTTCTGACTAAATCCTATAAACCGGACTGCTATTGGAACAGACTAATTATGTGTAGTGACTAATCTCAGTATACAGAAAAGCCCAGAAAACATCCGAATTTCCTTTTTTGAAATGAACTTTTGCCAAGTAATTGGCAACTTTGCTCCAATGTGTTGAGCAATTCATGTGAACAAATAACAAAATCGTTTAGCGGGAAACAGAAAATTCCGCTACTAGACTCAGTAGCCGACAGTCAGTAGCCAGTAGCCATACGTTATGCGAATTTTAGTATATGGTTGCCCATTGGCTCTCAGTGTCGCCATACACAATAAGACCATTAATATTTATACCAGAGGTGGGAAGCCTCGACAGAGCATTTTTGTAGTGTGCGTGCAATTGATGTCACTGTGTGCGTGCGAACAAGTCGTCCAGTTGAATGAAGCTTTCGCTGCTATTATGTAGTAGCCTATTTGCGTCAGGAGAGGCGGCATGCATCCCAAGCTAGCTCGTCGTCGGGGTGGGTGCCTGCCTCTCTGTCAACTACATAAACAAAAAAAATACATTCATGCCTGATAGTGCGTAAAGAGAAGATGGTCATAGTGGAGATAAAGAACAGACAACAGTGGAAACAAAGCAGAGACATTGTCCAGTCCCGTCCTGTCAGGTGGATTCAACCCTCCCTTCTTCTGCGTGAACTTCACGTGAAGCCTTCGGCGCTGTTGTGACTCCTCACCTTTCTTAACAACGTCCCCTAACCTGGCATAAGTCCGTCTGGCTATCAGTCAGTCATATCCAAGTCCTCCGTCATCGAGTGTCCACTCCCACTTCCCCTGCGTTGCACAAGCGCAACACCCACACGAAACTGTTGTGCTTAGCACTCCATACCTAATGATCCTCTGACATTAACAAATTCTTGAATTCAGCTTATCATTTTTTTTTCCAACTCTATTCACAATCTCAACGTATCTACTATTTTTAACACTATGAACTTTTCTTTTCTACCACCCTAATGCTAGCACAGATACATAAAATTCATTAAAAAATTCAGGGTTTTAATTTTATTCCTTCCTATTATTCTAAAGAAGTACTCCTATCTTTCCACTAATAACCTAATCCCAGAACAAAAGCAATGAATCGAACATAAATCAAGACTTAATTTTATACCTTATTTCCTGTTATTTCCGAAAATCTAATTTTTTTCCTTTTTTATACCACCCTAATACACATATCCTACTACTTAAAAGTATCTAAATACATATTCCCTAACAACGACTTCTAACCAATTCTTCCCATTCTTTTCTTTCTGTAAAAATAAATTCCGTAATGAGACCACTTTGACCTCACTTATAATTCAATATTACTACAACAAAAAAATATATACATATATCCAGCGGCCTAAATGTATATATATATATATATATATATGTGTACGTATATGTATATAGTATTATATTCAAAACAATTCATATACTCACCTTGACCTCCAGCGATGATGGTACCAGCATGCTGTCGAGAACCTGTGTGGAGAGTTGGAGAGCCTACCATATATCAGATGGCTATACATACAAGATGCTGAGGTCTGTACCTACTGCTCTACTGATTACAAAGGAAAATCACTCGTCGTGATACCGGGCGGCGAGCGAGTCGCAAAAATACCGCGGAAAACTAACGTGCGTAAAGTTTAATATTGAGTGGATGAGCTAGGTGAAAGCAAAATAATTGAAAAAAACGTGACTTAAAATTATGTCCACCAAATATAGCTTTATATATGCCTGGCTATAGCCTATATATATGTATTCATATGTACATATGTACCTAGTGAGATACCAAAATAAAATTTACGTAAAATTATATATCCGAGCTATTTGAAACCTATTTTTTAGCCCCAAATGAGTGAAAAAAGCAACAACAACAAAAATCATATAAAATTTAAGTAATGTACCCGCATATAAATATGTACATAAAAGCTTGGAGTGACAAACCAAGGAAATAACCGGGAGGAATGCAATAAAAGTGGTCTAAAGAGAGGTACGTAAATGCACTGAACTCGCTACCTACGTATGTATGTATGTACATAGGCATGCGCACACCTGTGGAACTTTTATAATAGCCTTAAAGAAATAAAGAGCTGAGCGAACTAGGATCTAAATTAGAGAAAATATCCCAAAGATTATCTCGGCGCAGCTGCGGATCTGCAGCGTAGGCGCTGTGCTGGTCTCTTACGCTCCTGCTATGTATGCTGTCCAGTGTTGCCGTTTTAGACCTTTGGTGGCTTGATTTAGCTACCACATACTTTTTTGGCCACATAAATTTAAAATTGCCCCCAGCCCTTTTTTTAGCCCTTTGGAGAATTTATTCATACTTGGCCTGAAAAAGTTGTATATGCTTAATTTGATCTAATTTTTTTCATATATGTAAGAGATGAATTTTTAAACTAAGAGAGACTGACATATATCGTTACCTTAATATAGAAAGGCCCTAACTCATTTAGTCGCTGAAATACAAAAAGCCGTAACTAAGTAAAAATCCAAAACTCCTTTTTTGATTGTTTATGATGCATTTCATCGAATTATTAGTCTCCACATCATTTTAAGTAATACAAAATTTTAGTCAGTTACGGCCTTTTTGCGTTTCAGCGACTGTATGAGTTATGGCCTTTCTATATTAACGTAACGATACACATGTTTGTATTCCCTGCCAGCCACTGCTCACCACTTTCCCCTAAAATTCAAACGATTTACAAACACATTCACAACTTTTTAGTCATCTCACCCACACACAAATTTTTTGTTCGAACTGTCAAAAAAATGTCCCTTTGTTAGAGCTACATACCCGATAAGAATTCGTACTCTAATAAGAATTCTATGCATTAGAGCGAGCAAGTTAGAAACATCGGAGTTTTGATGACAGTATGCATACTGTGAAGAAATGTCACTTTGCGAAAATTTTGAAGGTAAGAATACGTATTTAACAATTTTATTTAATTATAATGTAATTTCTTCTTTTAGATTGCAAAACAGTAGCGACTTAGTCACATTCTTAAGGTATGTATTGAGACTTTTTATATGTTTATAAATTTTAATTGATATTTTTGTTTGTTACAGATTTGGGATTCACCATCAGCACCTTCAACGCTTGCATCTTCATCGCCAGGAGCACCATTAGAACCTTCTGCCCTCAGCTTCTTCATCGCCAGGATCACCACCAGTACCTTCTACCCTCAGCTCCTTCATCGCCAGGAGCACCATGGGTACCTTCCGCCCCCACCACCTTCAACGCCAGGAGCACCTTCAAAGTGTAGGTCCAACTTGTCAAATTTTGCAAAGTTGTAAGAAAACTTAATTTTTCTGAACTACCATAAATGATTTGCAACTGTTAATATATATCAAAAGAAAGGTAAACCGATTACCTATCTTTTGAATATAACACCGTTAAAATCGCTTTACGTTTTCATAAAAACTTTGCAACTTTTGTAAACAGCTATATATAAGCAGTGAAAAAGTGGTAAAATTTTGCAAAGTTGTAACGAAACTGAATTTTTGTGCACCATTACAAATGATTTGCAACTGTTAATATATATTAAAAGAAAGGTAAATCGATTACCTTTCTTTTGATTATAATATTGTTAAAATCGCTTAACTTTTTTATAGAAATTTTGCAACTTTTGAAAACGTCTATATATAAGTCGAAAAAAACGCAATCAAATTTTGCAAAGTTGTAATGAAACTGAATTTTTGTGAACCAGTATAAATGATTTACAACTGTTAATATATATCAAAAGAAAGATAAATTGATTACCTTTCTTTTGATTTTAATATTATTAAAATCGCTTAACTTTGTTATAGAAATTTTCCAACTTTTTAAACATCTATGTGCAAATGAGTAATACTAATAATAAGAAATTAAGCCAGCGCATATGTATGTATGTAAAAATATATTTTTTAATGTTAATTACAAGTTTTATTCACAATATTGATTATTAAGTATGTATGTTATGCATTTTGAAAATAAATTTTGCAAAATAAAAATCAAAACATTTGAGAATTTTTTATTAAAAGTTTCTAAGGTTATTTTGAATTCGCTGTGAAGAAAATGCAACCCTGAGCCGGCTGAAGGGGGCAATGCTAGACGAGTTCAGCTATATGTTTTCCTTACGAAGTATCTGAATGAGAGTGACAGTGATGCAAGGCTCACACGTACAGGGGGAAAGTGGTGACAATCTGCACACCGCCCATACAAATGTCACCAGTATTGAAGTGACCGAAACCCGCGGTTTCACCAGATTTTTCACCACTTTTGGCTGGCAGGGTTGTGTTCCTTACGTTTTTATACATATGTACTGTAAAAGTGTTAGGGCTGTTAACTTATCTATTAATGATTTAACTACAGTTTAAAATAGAAAGGTTTACGGCCCTTAATATGGTTAACTTGTTAAATGGCCCATCAAGTCGATTGACCGTGTATGTTCTTGTGGTGTGATTGCACCAGCTACTCGTGGGACTTCAAAAACTATTTGAAAATTTTATGATTGTACCAGGATGGTGGTGTCGTGAGTGGTGAAATTAGCTCAATTTTCTAAGTAAAAAGTATTTTGGCGGAAATTTCTTGCACTATATGAGCCAAAGCCGTGTTTGTGGAAGATTAAGTTCACGATATTGCAGTTGTGATTAAAAAAAAAAACAATGTTTAACAATGGTAGACAAATTATGAAATTTCGGCTCTAATCATTTCGATCTTTCCTCGACCTCATTTGTAAAGAAATAAATTTTGTACCAGCATTCTGTTATGTTAATGCTTCGAGCCTGGTGGTACAATCACTTGATAGTGCCAGCAAGCTGGTGTCATATATTTCCCCTTTTATACAAAAAGGTTTTTGGTTGGATCAAATATTAGCTTTATTCCAGAGTTCATTGTTTTTCTATACCATTACTTATTGAATATGTTTGCGTGTATACTTATATATGTAAGCGATGGCAACCCAGACACAGCTGTCAGGATCCAGCGAGTGAGTAGACAGACTCGAGAGGACAGAACGTGCCGCGGTAGCAAGAACATCGAGAAATACTTGCATACTTTCAATTTATATTTTTCATAATCACACTCTGTCATTCTTAATTTAAATAAATATCAATTCATTTGTTGTAAAATTGAGTGTCCCGGTTCACAGTTCAGAAGTGAGATGCAATCCACTCTGCCTACAAATCGAATTTTAATTCGGTAAAACGTTTGTAAACGCGCGTGCGTGTATATGTACATACAAATGTACATGCGAAACTCACCCGTAATTCGCTAGCGCACGGTCTGTGGCGACACGACGACGGCAACGAACAAGAAGCGCTCAACGCAACAACGACAACAAACGTGAATCGAGGGTTGAAGAACAAAAGCAGCAACAAGTGAAGGCAAATT
>NW_023458579.1:58072-59161 GCF_013731165.1 Rhagoletis pomonella
CTTAAGAGCCTGTCAGACGTGGCAATATTTCCGTCTTTCGCACGCAATTCGCTGTCAAATTGAGAAAGAGAAATTTTATTTCGATGTGTGAACAGCCAGAAAGATCTTTCTGTCACTTTTCAGAAATCAGTTTCAGCAATAAAAGTTGCAAGGTGTGACTGCAACTGCAAGAGCGAAAATCGATTTCGGAAATATATTTCAACTTGCTCGTGCTGCACTAGCAATTTTTATTTCTTCTGCAAGTGCTGTCAAACTAATCGAGTGTTGCCGTGTGGCACTGGTCGTGAATTTGTGTAAAATGATTAAAAAAAAAAAATGCTTGAAATATATTATTTTGCTTAATATACTTAATCGTTATATTATTGTTCACACGGAAAATATGGTAATTATAACCTATATTTTGTGGTTTTGATTTTTGCTTATTTTTGGGTTTTTTTTTTTTGATTGAGTACGGTATTGCGTGCATTGGGCCATATGAATAAAAAATAAGCAATTGCTTTTTCTTAAATATCAGACATTTTACTCGATTTATTCAAACAAAATTGAAGTAAACGGTATGAAATTTAAAAAAAAAACAATTGCTTAGTTTTTATTCATATGGCCCATTGTTAGTGCTGGCTTCAATTATAAGAGTATCCAGCTATTTATAATTTCATCATGGGGTAATGATTGGGATCGGATAAAAAATGTCGATCTCGCGGTTGCATTTCAAAAAAAATGAAATATTTATTCATAGTGACCACACTGTGTTCCAAAAATGTGTTATTGCATTAATTTTATTACTTATTATTATAAACAATTTTGTTTCGGAAAATATGGAGGCTTCTCAAGATAAGGTAAAATATTTAAAACTTCTTGTTACTTCATGTATTGTAATTTATTTTCTATTGTATGCTGTTTTTAATGCAGACATTTTGGACCCACTCCCTAGTAATACAGCTTATAGAGGAGGCGGAGCAGAGACCTTGTCTGTGGCGTAAGGCTGACAGAAACTTTTGCAATAAATATGTAAAAGCTGCTGCATTGGATGAAATATCCATGCAAATTGGCGTGCCCGTAAACTGTGTTAGAGAAAAGCTGCGGAATTTG
>NW_023458579.1:59261-71043 GCF_013731165.1 Rhagoletis pomonella
GGGTTAAATGGACCTCGGATTCGGATTCAGCGACCCCAAAAACATAAAGTACACATAGTGAGACCTTTGGGTCAGAACACAAATTTTTTTTTGTGTGGCTGTGTAATAGATTGGCGCGTACGCAATATGTTAGTATTTAGCTGAGCTTCTCCTGCGATTTGTGGCGTGCGCCTTGATGTTGTCACACAAAGGGGAGGGACCTACAGTTTTACGCCGACTCCGAACGGCACTTGTATGAGAAGCTGTTTTTCATGGCAGAACACACTCGGAGGTTTGCCATTGCCTGCCGAGGGACGACCGCTATTAGAAACAAATTTTTATTATAACTTTGTTCACATAACGGTTGTTTGTAACAGCCAAAACGAATCGAGATAGATATAGACACATGTATACATAAATGATCAGAATGAAAAGAGAAATCGATTAAGCGGTGACTGTCTGTCCGTCCGACTGTGCACCCGATAAATCGAGCAAAAATTGAGATATCTTAAGAGCCTGTCAGACGTGGCAATATATTTCGATGCAATAAATTTCGGAAAGGCTGTCAAATTGAGAAAGCAATTGCATGAGCAGTCACACCTTGCATGGAAAGTCTCTTTCGAAAGAGGTTTTTATTTCCGAAAAGCGAATTGCAGGAAAAATTTCTGAAATCGCTTTTTGGCTGTTCACACAGCGAATGAGTTTCTAGCAATCTTTCTCGATACTAAAATGCAACCATGGGCGGTGGGGTTGTCGTTTGTTTGCTATTTCTCTTGTAAAAGTGAGAACGAAAACACGAAAAATGAATACTCGATGTAAGCTGCTGTTGAAAAAGAAAGCAATTTTATTAAAAATTATTGCCATTATTATTAAAAAAATAGAAGTGGATGATTCCCGTACACGCCGGTCTATTTGGGTAAGACAATTTTGGGAGCGCGGAGCAAACAACCCATACTACACAACGTTGATAAATGATTTGCGGCACGAAGGGAATGCATTTTTCAGAAATTTCGCGCACATTCCTCAAGATCAATTAAACTTTTTATGTGAAAAAGTGCGACCGCTTATTCAAAAGCAAAATACGGTTATGCGTGTAGCCATAAACGTTGAAGAAAGAGTCTCGCTGACATTGAAGTACCTCGCATCTGGCGACAGTTACCATACACTGTCCCAAATGTTCCGTATATCTCGGCCAGCTATTGTGGAAATAATTCCTGAAGTCTGTCGTGCTTTGTATGTAACGCTGGCACCTGAATATTTAACAGTGAGTACTCAATTGTTTTGTGTCAAAATTTAGCCACAACACATGATAAACACATAGCAAGTAAAACCGTTCTCTCAATTTGTCGCCCGTGATATTTTTTAAGATTTCCTGCGTATTAAAATCATATAAAATTGAAAATAAAACAAAACAAATTGTTAAATTGTTTAGATAGCCGATTGTCAAAAAAAAAATTTAAGAAAATAAAGGGAGAAAGCTGTTTTATTACTACACCTGGTATAATTTCGCCATGGTTTACGATTCTGTGTCAGCAGTTAAGCACTTTTAGATATGTTTTTTTCACGTTTATGTTACTTTCTTATTACGAAATTATATGTTAAAAAACTAAAGATCACAATTGGTTGCTAAAAGAGTTTAAGTAAATATCACACATATATGCTTAAAAAATAAATATCACAGTTGTTATATGCTTAAAAACAAAATAGAACATTAAATAGAACATTAAATACTTAAACGAAAAATATATAAAAAAAAACTTAATTAAAAGAAAATACTTAAATAAAAAATACATAAATAAAAAATACAAACAAAATAGACATACATAAAAAAATCATCAAAAAACATAAATTAATTGCAAAGCATAACATAACAAACTAAAAATCACTCCTATGGTTGGCCGGATAAAGCCAGCATCGCATCTTCAGCCATTCCCTCCGAGATAGCGAGGCGTATTTTGGCCTTCGTTCTTACAATGACCTCCTCGCTTGATAAATTGTTAAGACTGCTGGCAACGAAGTCTCCAAATTTTTCGTTGGGCCCTTTTTCTTTCAATTCCTCTGAAGTTTTACTCAATTCAGAAAATAAAGGGCCCAGAGCAGATGAGAAGTCTTCGCGCTCTCTTCTACGCTTTGCTGCTCGTGCTGTTGAGGGAATGGCTGGTGAAGGCGTTGATGGCGACGGTTGCGGCGGAGATATTGACATAATATCCGGCGAAACCGCTGGCGCTTCGACATTGGCAACGGCTGGTCTATTTTCCATGTCTTCAACTTCTATATTTTCATTATTGATCTGAAAAAAGTTAAATTTTGGTTATAGGTGAAATAAAAACTTCTTTTCTAAATATAAATATATTTTTTTTTTTTGATTGTAGACACCATCAACGGAACAAGAATGGCTCAAAATTGCGGAGGAATTTGAAAAACAATGGAATTTTCCAAACTGCGTTGGAGCTCTGGATGGAAAGCATGTAGTGTGCAAGGCGCCTAAAAATTGAGGTAGCTCATATTTCAACTACAAAGGGACGTATAGCATTGTTCTGATGGCATTAGTGGATGCAAACTATAATTTTACGTACATAAATGTTGGTGCAAAGGGATCCGGATCTGATGGCGGGATTTTCTCGACTTGTGCATTAAGTATAGCCCTGGAAAATAACGAACTTAATTTGCCACCTGATAGACCTTTTCCAGGTGCCACTACACCAATGCCATTTAGTATTGTAGCGGACGATGCCTTTGCTTCATCAAGGCGCATAATAAAACCAATTTCAGCGAGAAATCTATCACCGCTGGAGAGGGTATATAATTACAGAATATCTCGCGCTCGCCGAGTTGTGGAAAACGCATTCGGTATTGGATCCTCTCGCTGGAGAGTTTTAAGAAAAACGCTTGAACATAAACCCGAAAATATGAACACAATAGTGTCCGCTGTATGTGTACTTCATAACTTTTGTATTAAAAAAACAAAAGAATACGTATCGCAAATTGTCGATACAGAAGACGATGGTAATTTAATACAAGGGCAGTGGCGATAAGAAAATCCGCTTATTCCATTGCAACGGCATCACACCCGCACATTAAACACAACAAACGAAATTCGGGCTGAATATATGAACTATTTTACTTCAGAATGCGGGGAGTTGAGTTGGCAATATACAGTCAGATAAATCAAAATTTAAAAAAAATTGACAAGTGGAATGCATATTTTTAAATAAAATACTTTTAACGCAACTACATATCTTTCATTTACTGCAATAGTCATAACTCAAAAAAGCAAAACTGGAGAAAAACGGCTTTAAAGTTTTCAATTTACATATACTCCGACAGTAAAAATTAATATATATTTTGTTGTAGTGAGATACTGGTAATCTATACAGCTATGAAATTTGTATGCAACATAGAAGAAGAGATAGCGGTAATTTCTGCATACTTAACTCAATACTTGTATTTAATTTTATTTTTTTTATGACACTATCGAAGTAAAAGTGATTTTTTTTAAATGTACTTACCACTAGTGAATCTATTGGCCCGGCCTGTGAGACTTCGCCTGCCATATACTTAAGGGCGTTGTAAAACTCCCATTTCGGTTCCTGCGTGGCTCCGCTACCGCTTTTAAATTTTTTTTTATGCACTTGCATAAAATGTATGCGCAAATTCCGCAGCTTTTCTCTAACACAGTCTACGGGCACGCCAATTTGCATGGATATTTCATCCAATGCAGCAGCTTTTACATATTTATTGCAAAAGTTTCTGTCAGCTTTACGCCACAGACAAGGTCTCTGCTCCGCCTCCTCTATAAGCTGTATTACTAGGGAGTGGGTCCAAAATGTCTGCATTAAAAACAGCATACAATAGAAAATAAATTACAATACATGAAGTAACAAGAAGTTTTAAATATTTTACCTTATCTTGAGAAGCCTCCATATTTTCCGAAACAAAATTGTTTATAATAATAAGTAATAAAATTAATGCAATAACACATTTTTGGAACACAGTGTGGTCACTATGAATAAATATTTAATTTTTTTTGAAATGCAACCGCGAGATGGACATTTTTTATCCGATCCCGATCATTACCCCATGATGAAATTATAAATAGCTGGATACTCTTATAATTGAAGCCAGCACTAACAATGGGCCATATGAATAAAAACTAAGCAATTGTTTTTTCTTAAAATTTCAAACCGTTTACTTCAATTTTGTTTGAATAAATCGAGTAAAATGTCTGATATTTCAGAAAAAGCAATTGCTTATTTTTTATTCATATGGCCCAATGCTCGCAATCCCGTACTCAATCAAAAAACATAAACCCAAAAATAAGCAAAAATCAAAACCACCAAATATCGGTTATAATTAACATATTTTCCGTGTGAACAATAATATAACGATTAAGTATATTAAGCAAAATAATATATTTCAAGCATTTTTGATATTTAATTAAACAATATTTTTTATCATTTTACACAAATTCACGACCAGTGCCACACGGCAACACTCGATTAGTTTGACAGCACTTGCAGAAGAAATAAAAATTGCTAGTGCAGCACGAGCAAGTTGACATATATTTCCGAAAGCGATTTTCGCTCTTGCTGTTGCAGTCACTCACACCTTGCAACTTTTATTGCTGAAACTGATTTCTGAAAAGTGACATAAAGATCTTTCTGGCTGTTCACACATCGAAATAAAATTTCTCTTTCTCAATTTGACAGCGAATTGCGTGCGAAAGACGGAAATATTGCCACGTCTGACAGGCTCTTTAACGAAACTTGATACGCGAACTTCTTTCGGGCGTAGGACGGATGGTATTGGCAAAATCGGACAATAACCACGCCTACCTCCCATATAACGGTAATTTTCAGAAATTCGAAAACTGCGATATTTTAGTAACTACTGAAGATTATTCACTTAAAATTTATATTTACAATAATTTTTATACAAAAAATAACAATATTATACATTTTTTGAAAATGCGCGTAGCCACGCCCACTTATGGTTAAATTCGTATATCTTGGTAATCGCCGCACCAATTTCTTCCAAACGTGGCACAGTTGTTGGCCTTGGTACAGCATACCAAATGGCAGAAAATTTTTAAAATCGGATAATAACCACGTCCACATCTCATACAACGGTAATTTAGAGAAATACGAAATCTTCGATAAATCAGTAAATATTAAAGCAAATTTATTCAACATTGATGCTTGCAACAATTCTTTACCAAGAAATACGTTTATGATAAAATTTTGGAAAATGGGCGTGGCACCGCCCACTTATAATTACATATATGTATCTCGGTAACCGTTCTACCAATTTGTACCAAAATCGGTATGGTTATTCAGCTTGCCACATAAAAGCAAAACGTTGAAAATTATTGAAATCGGACTAAAATTACGGCCGCTTTTCATATAACGGTAAATTTCAGAAATGCTTGAAACTTCAATATTTCGAAATTTAAGGACGCTAATTTACTCAAAATTTATACACCCCGGCTTACCACGTAGCGGTAGGTTTCGTTAAGGTGAAAAACATATACATATTTAATACTTGCGCCGGGTATTTAATTTTCGGTTCCGCCCAAACTTAGACTTTCTTACTTGTTTGTTTTATTTTTTTATGTTGGTCATAAACTGGGCTCGAACCCAGGCTCTGCGGAATGATAGCACGCACTGCTAACCACTACACCATAGTTCTATATATACATATGTATGTATTTACATTATTAGATAGTTGGCAACTCTCTTAAGAAAAGTAATTACTTCTGGATAAGACAGCATTTAAATGCCTTTCATTCCCTAAACGCGAAGCAATATTTTATCTAAGATATATAATAAGTTCACAAAAATGTTTGACACTTGGCAACCCTATTTAGAAGCTGGTATTGTAGAGCGGTGAAGCTTTCCTTCCAAATTGTGCTTCACTTATTGAATTTGATGGAATATTGTTGAAGATATAGACCGGATACATTGCTTTCAGCTCTTTAAACCCCTTTTTTAATAAATTACTAAATTTTAACAACGCGACTATTTTTCGCCCCTTCAAAATGATATATAATTCATTAAAATATTAAAGAAGATATCGTTTGGTAACAGAAAAGTACCTTTTTACAGGTTTATTCTGCACGTTACCGAAGTTTTTGTGACCGGAAAATTTTATTACCAAAAAATGTTACCACTTCTTATCACCGCGATGCTAGGTACGTTGGTAATGCAGTGAAAATATTCAGCAATTCGGCTATGAAGATTTGTGGAAATTCTTGTATTGCATATTTCATGGGGCAATATTTTGTTACCAGCTTATGAGATGGTAACCAAATTTACCGGATACAAGAGAGCACACACTCAAAAAAAAAAGTATCACTATTGGTTTATTACACGTTGTGTTAAAATGAAACTTTAAACAGTATCATTTTTCGGTATCAATATAACCATTAATAATATAAAAAGTGTATTGAAAAATATCAGATTGGTATTTTGGTTATTAATTTGATGAGGAAAACGACAAGTTTTGCCCTTAACAATATCACATTGAGACCAGTATAGTCTTTTTTGTTATTTTTGGTTTCAATATAACAACGAAAAATATTTCTATGTAACAATTAAAACTATCATTTAGTTAAGATGATTAATGAGGAAAAATAGATGCTCGAAAGTTTCACGCTGATGGCTAAATAGCATCGTCCTGATGACAACTCTTTTTTGAGTGCAGAATCCGAAAAAGGTTTAAAAATTTACAGACACTTACAAAATTTATGTTACCAGCGCAGAATACACCTGTTAGAAATAAGTATATAAATAGTTACTGATTTATCCGTTTTCGTGTTTCTGTAAATTAGCGTTATATGGTAGGTGGGCGTGGTCATTGCCCGATTTCAAAAATTTTCAACAGATTTCTTAGGTAGACCCTAGGCAAGACTCGTACCGAGTTTGGTGAGGGTTGGAAGCGGCTACTGTATCTCAGTCATCATAAGTGTCTCTCTATATTTTCAGTTAGACCTCTTGCAATACATCGGTGAAAACTGTATTCCATGCATTCGTTTTCGAGTGATGCGCGTGCAAACATACAGATAGACAAAAATTCTAAAAATGGTTGATTTGGCTCCTATTACTCTAATAAAGACCACCACATTTATTTTTCTTTAATATCTATAATGTGCAGACATCGGCCTGCTTCAATTTTATTATATGTATATATTTTCGAAGCAAACCATAACCGCAAATGAAACGCAAGCGCCAAATTTTCTCATTTTGTAGATGGGTCATTCCATACAATATTTGCACCTCAATATTTTTTTGGGGTGAAATATTTTTTTTTACATTCTTTATCGAAAAAGAAGACACCTATTATTTTATTTCGACATGATATTCGAAAACCTCGAAAAACAAATTCCCGAAATTTTGAACTCACGGGAAGTATCTTTTTTCAATTGTTTGCAGTTAATAAACTATTTGTCGGAGAAAATCAGTTAATGTATCAAAATGTGCGTAATTACTTCAGGATAAACTTTATGTACGCAGGTATGAAAAAACTCGTAACTTCTACAGTTTTGGTGTTTCCATTCTCAAATTACAGCTTACTCCATAAAGTTTGACAACTATTCAGGTTGAAAAAAATAAAAATCAAACATGATGAAGTTAATAAAAAAAAATAAAAAAAAAAAATGCCAATTTTTATTGCAATTTTTTTATTTTTTTTTAATCTATCTCACACTCTCATGGAAAGCCGAGATAATTACGCACATTTTGATACCTTAACTGATATTCTCCGACAAATAGTTTATTAACTGCAAACAATTAAATTTATATAAAATAAAAAAATAGAAAAATAGGTGTCTTCTTTTTTTCGATAAAGACTGTAAAAAAATATATTTCACCCCAAAAAAATATTGAGGTGTAAATATTGTATGGAATGACCCCGATATTGTTGATCAAACTATGCTTAATATTTTCAATATCTGGCTACTGTAAATTGAATCGCTAAGAATTTACAACGCACTCCAATCAACCTAACCTACATATTTTTTTTACATTGATACAATTTTGCACTGGGAAGCCATTCAAAACGACCAAAATTAAAAAAATTTAAAGTTTCAAAAACAAAATCTAGGGAAAACATGTTTTCTCAGAAATTTATATTTTTCGACATTCTTTTTTAAGTTTAAAAAGTTTCCTTGCGACAGTGACTAATGCAACAACAATTACAGCTCAACAGGACGATCCGTTTTAGAGTAACGCTCGGTCTTAAAAGGTGTTCGCGCGAGGCGATTTTGCGTTCAACTCACGCAGGGTTGCACAGAAAAAAAGTTGAATGGCTAAATGTTGGCTGGCGACCAACTTTGTTGAAAGCGATTAGTTGAAAGCCCGTTCAACCAAAAGTAGAATGCAAAGTTGAACAATGCAAACGCCTTTTTATGGCGAATTTTTGATATTTTTTTTTTATTTTAATATTTTTAGCCATTCAATTTTTTTTTCGTGCAACCCTGCGTGAGTTGAACGCAGAAGTTGCCTGAAAAATCGCCTCGTGCGAAAGCCCTATTACGCAACTTTGTTTGTATATATAATAATAATAGATTGGCGCTTACGCGATATGATAGTATTTAGCTGAGCTTCTCCTGCGATTTGTGGCGTGCGCCTTGATGTTGTCACACAAAGGGGAGGGGCCTACAGTTTTACGCCGACTCCGAACGGCGCTTGTATTTTTATGAGAAGCTGTTTTTCATGGCAGAACACACTTGGAGGTTTGCCATAGTCAGTCCGAGGGACAACCGCTATTAGAAACACATTATTTGTTTTATTTTTTTATGTTGGTCATAAACTGGGCTCGAACCCAGGCTCTGCGGAATGGTAGCACGCACTGCTAATCACTACACCACAGTTCTATATATCGTCGTTTAAAGTGCAAAATCTCGTATCAGCAAAATGCAAAACCGCGTATGTGAAGTTGTAGAAATTATTTTCTAGAGCGTAAAAACACTCATATTTCAAAATGGTTTCCTTTTTTTATAAAGCAATCGCATTTCTGGCTAGTATATTTCAGGACGAATGGATAAGGATTGAACCAAGAGCTTGTGTGAGCAAATCCAATTTTTGGCAGCCAATGTCAGTTACGCGGTTTTGCAGAGTGACGATACGCGGTTTCGTACTTTAAACGACGATATGTATGTATTTAAATTTTTAGATAGTTGGCAACTCTCTTAAGAAAAGTAATTACTTCTGGATAAGACAGCATTTAAATGCCTTTCATTCCCTAAACACGTAATATTTTATTTAAGACTAGCCAATGTCCGCTTACTTCGCGGCGCCTAATAAGAACTTTTGAGTTGGCCAATACAAAAGGGCGCTTAAAAGCAAAAATAGTCTGTAAAGTCAAAATTTTTGGTTTAAGTCGAAACCACTAAGGCGCAGTATCCTCCTCACACATAAGCCAATAATAGTAACGCTGTGATACCATATGGAATACCAATCCCTTTCGGTGTCATGAGCTTTACCGATGGTCTTATTTCCACCTGTGAGATCTCTGCCAAGCATGCGTAAGCTTTTGCTATGATCTCGCAACTACATACAACATTGGTGCATGCGTACGCCTATAAAAGTTCTTATAAGGAAACTCAAGAGCACAAAAGTACGTTTTCTGTTATAGGAGGGCCAAGAATCCTCGCTGTCCCACAGGATGAAAAGTTTTCCGGTACATTGGCTAAATGAGTTGTGTGATCTCTGTATATATTTCAAATGAAGCAACTGATATACCTACGGTGATCTTTCCTTGTTAATTCGACAGTTTTATAATTCTTGGTAGTATTTATAAACTGATTTCTAGGTAGATACAAGATCGCATGATCATGCATGAGGGCGTCTGACAACCTTAACCCCATCCTTCATTTAGACATCTGAAAACTAAATTCGTATAACTTAAGCATAGGGCCAAAGCAGACCAACCACACGGGGTTTCTATATATTTCGGCTGCAGCGCCATCCACTGGGTCCATTTTCTGCAAAACCATTGCTTACCATAAAATGAATACGCATTATAAATTTCAACCTCGACTTCAGTGCCACTCATCAGGTCCATTTTTGTCAAAAGAACTTTTAATCATACAGGTACATAGCTCACATTTAAAATTTGAACGAAATCGGTTAATAAATACGATTTTTATAAATAACTCTACTCCAGCACCACCTAGCGAGTTTTCTTGTAGCATGGAATAGGACCATATACATATGTATGTAAGATAACCTCCGACAATCTGACGGAACTCTATTCAGTGGTTTTTGAGTTTAGTCCGAACAACGAAAACGGCTATCATTTTATGTACATAGGTATGTAGATAGAACAGTCTATAGCGAAACTCGTAAAATCAAAGCTCTATTCTTTGTGAAAAATTAAAAAAAAATCTTCAAAAGTTCACTTAAATTTTAACTTTTACTAAAAATTAAAAACAAAGATGCAATAGTTCAATGGGATTTAGAAATCTAGGAGAAAATGGTTCCCAATCGAATGATACTTGCGCTTTTACGTAAACATATGTATATCGATCCAGCCTTTCCAATAATTACCACTTTTCGCCATAAGTAGGGTATTGATGACATATGTAGCTGTGTCGAATTTCGGGACGTTAGCGTAAGCGGTTGCAGAGATAAGCTATATGAGAAGTTCAGTTTGTATGGAAGGTGCCACGCCCCCTTTTCCAATGCATTTGCAATATATGCATCAGTGCTAAGATTCAGTTCCCCAGCGTAATTGGTTTTAGAGATATATTGGTTTTTTACGTTTTAGTCTGTATAAGAATTTTAGGAATATCCCGAGCTACATACCGAGTAAATTTTTGGTCGGAATATTTATTTTCAAGGTGCTGGCATATGTTCCAAATATGAACTATGAAATTGTAAAGCATGACGTCTCAGATTTCTTAATTTTTTAGCAGCAACAACAAAAAGTTTTGATTTTTTTAGCGAAAATCCTTCCACACAGAAGTTCCAAAAAAGTGCGATTGGTTATGCTTCAACACACTTAATTGAATGTCAATAAAATTAAGTTTGTGGTTATATCAAGACGAAATTTTGAGAACAGTCCGTTGCTAAGTCTAAATATAAACAACGACGCACTGGAAAAAGTTAATACATTCAAATACCTAGGAATAATGATCGACGATAAACTAAAACAAAAAAAATGGATTCTATATTTTCAATTAGAGCTCTAGCAATATGTACATCGGTGAAAACTGCATTTAATTCCATGTATTAGTTTTTGCGTGATGCGCTTACAAACATACAGACAGACCAATATTATAAAAATTTTAGATTTGGCTTCTGTTGATCTAATAAACCCCCTATTAATTTTTCTTTAACATCTATTATGTACAGATATCGGCCTGTTGCAATTTTATTATTCTCAAATACTTTCGTTTGATACCCATATGGCAACATTTAGGTTATTTTATAAATTTAGCTGAATTAAAGCTTCAAAAATATTTTCAAAAGTAAGCTTCCTAATCCTCTTTAGTTTAATGTCCGCATTGTAATATTTCATTTAATTTAAATGAATACAATTTTTCAAGTATTTGGCAAGTCCCCCAAAAATATTTTCGGCATAAAAATTTCTTTAGTTTGATGCGAATATTGCATTATTTAATTCATTCTATCAATTAAATTAAATTAATAATTAATATGTGGTAAACTTCCACAAATTTATTTAATTTACCGTATCAATTGACCTAATTTGAAATTTTAAACACAGGTGGCAACTCTCTAATTTTTTTCTTCTATATTGTTACGATTATCCTCGAAACCTTGAGGGATTTCCCAAATATACT
>NW_023458579.1:71143-72445 GCF_013731165.1 Rhagoletis pomonella
CAGATTCGCGAATGATACTGCATTGGCTTCCAGTATCGACGAAAGCAATATACGGTATATAAATCGGTTTGTTGAAGCACTCGTCACAATTTGTAACGCCAAGTCGTCGTAAATTTGCGGCTTTTTCACAATTTCCATCCTTTGGGTGAACCATGTTGCATGTTGTACAGCGTTGACGTTTTTGCGGTAATGGACACTTATTGGAGAAGTGACCGGCTTCGTTGCAGTTATAACACTTCAGTTGCGCTCTCGTGGATTCACGCTGCTTAGCTGCTTCGCCCACTTTGGCCTTTTGTTCGTCTCGTTTTACAAATTGTTAATTTTTCGTTTCGTATAATCCTCCACGGTTTACAAAGTAATCTTCAATTGCGTATCTCATTTGTTTCACCGTATTAAACTTCATTGCTGCAATACTCTGCTGAAGCTCACGATGCTTCAGTCCTACCCTTATGTAACGTATAATAGCGGATTCACTAAGATTGTATCGAACTCCCATTGATGAGACTCGAAAACAATACTCTTTGATAAGTTCTTTTGGGCGTCTCGTTGCGTTCGACATCAGAAAATGTATTTCTGCTTCATCTTGCGTTGAACCAAATTCACTTTTTAAAGCGTTTGCAAAATCTGTCCACGTTGTGTGTGGAACAGGTGATGCGTCCAACCACATTCTTGCAACCCCGTTGAGTCGCGTATAAATAGCTAACAAAAGAAATTTTTCATCCCATCGATAAGCTTCGATCACTTTATTGACGCGATAAATATATTGTTCCACCGTAATGCTTTTGTCGCTTATCGGATCAAATTCCGGCAGGGTATATGCTATTTCTTTTACCGATGCATGACGTGTGTTTATATTCGTTGAGCTGTATTCGTTCGAGTAAATTCGTGTGGCAGTGATTTCGTTGCCTGCTACAGCACCGCTGTTGCTTACACTTGCGCCGTCGTTGGTTGCTATTGCGCTGCTGCCGCTCGCTGGCAGCGATACGTTTTTCGCAACGTTTTCCACTTGCGTTGTGCTGGAATTCATGCCGGTGCGTTGTACTTGTAGAAACTGCGTCATCATTTCTCGCAATTACCTCATCTCCTCCTGAAACTGTGATACTGTCGCCATATCAGCTCCTTCCTCTGTTGTTTTGG
This sequence comes from Rhagoletis pomonella, assembly GCF_013731165.1. NCBI lineage: Eukaryota > Metazoa > Arthropoda > Insecta > Diptera > Tephritidae > Rhagoletis > Rhagoletis pomonella. The sequence continues at coordinate 72,281 of NW_023458579.1, forward strand.
ACTCGTGCCAGTCCAACTCTTCGGAGTTCTCGTATTCACACAAACGTTGAATTAACTGGTCCCGTGTGCCTGTCGTTTGCAATTGCCTTTCTCGAAGAAAGAATTTCAATTGATCGACCTTAAGAGCCTGTCAGACGTGGCAATATTTCCGTCTTTCGCACGCAA
>NW_023458579.1:72545-74812 GCF_013731165.1 Rhagoletis pomonella
TCGTCCCATCGTCTTTCGTTATCGGTGGATGGTAACAACATAGACAAGATAATGCGGTTTGTGCACTCGGCATGGCCATTTCCACGTGGTGTCCGGACTGCATTGAGAACATGTTTCACAAAATGTCTGGGAAACTTTCGAAGTAAAAGCAGTTCCTCGGTCGGAGATAATACGCCCAGGCATTCCCACGTAGCTTGTTACTTCTTGTAACGTCTGTATAACATATTTGGTGGCAGTGCTCTTGACTGCGCGGATGACGGTAAATTTCGTGAATGAGTCGACGATCACGAGTATGTGTTTGTGTCCTTTGGAGCTTCTCGGGAATGGTCCCAGATGATCCATATGAATAGTTGCGAATGGAATCGGCTTAGTGTGGTCGTAGTGGTACTGACCTTCTCGTCGACCACCAGGCGATTTATTAAAAACACATCCGATGCGCGATTGAATGTAGCTCTTGACGTAGTTCCTCATGCGTGGAAACCAAAATAGATTAAGGATTCGGTCGATAGTTTTATCGACGCTCATGTGACCTGCTCTATCGTGACACTCTTGGAGTACATGGTGTCTGAGGTGTTTTCGAACAACCCATAGTAGTTTATGGTTGTATTTACGGTATAGGCGTCCTAGTTCGATGACGTAATCAGTGTACTCTGATTTCTTTCCGGTTTGCATCTCGTTGACAATCCGCTTGACGTTGGTATCCTGTAATTGGATGCTGAACAACCAGTCGGCTTCATCGATAATCGTCTTGGAGATTTTAAGATCGGCGGTATCGAGTTCGTGTGCATCTTCGTAGGGGGCGCGGCTTAGCGCGTCCACATGTTCCATTCGGGAACCTGCTCTTACCGTAGACGTAGTATTTGAATCTCTCCAACGATTCTATGACTGCCAGGGCTTCAAGCTCATAGCTGTGAAACCGTTTTTCGTTGTCCGTAGTAGAGCGACTAAAATATGCTATCGGCTGGAGCTGACCGTTCTCCAATTGCATTAGCACACTAGCGAGACCTACAGAGCTGGCGTCCGTGTGCAGCTCGTGTTCGGCTTCTATGCGGTAGCTTACCATTGTCGGCTTCGACATAAGCGAACGTTTGAGATCGTTGAATGCTGATTCTTGTGGTTGCCCCCACTTGAACTCGACGTTTTTGCGTAACAGATTGCGTAGCGGCTCGGAAATTATTGAATATTCGGCGACGAACTTCCGGAAATACCCACTGAGGCCTAAAAACTTGCGTACCTCGGTGACACTTCTAGGTTGCGGAAAACGAGCAATAGCGTTAGTTTTAATTTCGCCGGGGCTGATGCCGGCAGAATGTAGTTGATGTCCCAAAAATGTTATCGTCTGCTTGTATAGCTCACACTTGTTAATATTCAATGTGAGTCCACACGTCCGTAGTACTTGAAGTATGCGCGAGAGTTTTGCATACATCTCATCGAAAGAGTTGCTGCCGATTAAAATATCGTCCATGTAGTGGAGCATGTCGCCTCTCTCTACTCGTTTTTGGAGTTCTGCCATAAGTCGATTGAAAACTGCTGGCGCGTTCTTCAGTCCAAACGGCATGCGTTTGAACTCGTAGAGCCCATCGGTGGTTATGAAAGCGGTTAACTTTCGGCTTTCGGGTGCCATTGCTATCTGGTAGAAGAGAAGAATTTAAATCGTTTTGCTTCGTGTAATCGTTCCTCGATGTTTGGAACAGGGAAATTTTCCTTCTTTATTAGCTTGTTAAGGTGCCGGTAATCGATGCATAGTCGATCACCTCCGTTTTGTTTTTTAATTAGTACGACGGGGCTCGCATTTTCTGACGTAGATTTGGTGACGATGTCATGTTGCAACAGCTCGCCGATCATGCTGTTAACAACACCACGTTTCGGCTCTGGAATGCGATACGGTACTTGAGCTACTGTTTGGCTACTCTCGAGTTCGATGCTAGCTTCGACCACGTCCGTTTTACCAATACCGTCTAGTCCAGTAGAGAAAACGTCGGCAAAGTTCTCTAAGAGACACTGCATCTTTGCCCGTTCAGCTTCGTTGCTGAAATTAGATAAAAGTTTAGACAATTTGCAATTAGATATTACCGGCTGTTGTGTCAATTGTTTGTTTTCGAAGATGGTGCGACCACTGTCGACTTTCATCGTTACGTTGGCATTAACGATTACATCTTGGCCCAACAACACGTCTTGTTGCACTAGATTATCGTCGGCAATGTAAACTTGTGCCGTGACGACAGCTTCGTCGATGATGATATCTACGATGATAGCTTCGTTGAGTA
>NW_023458579.1:74912-104046 GCF_013731165.1 Rhagoletis pomonella
GCGCAATCTTGTATTCTATCATTCTTGATAGTGAAGGGTAATTTATCATCTCGTATGTATGTATGTATTTATAGCGCGTCTGCCACTGCTGGCGCCAAGAGCGTGTTGACAGGCTAGTTGTGAGCAGTGTTGCCGCGAATCTTTTTTAGTGGTAGCCAAGTTCCTTTAAAAAAAGGGCTAAAAAAAGTCGTGGCTAAAAATGGTAGCTAAAATTTTTTACTTACATATATAAGTATACAAGCAAACATTTTCAATAAGTAATGGTATAGAAAAACAATGAAGTCTGGGGAAAAAGCTAAAACCGTTTTGTAAATATAAAAGGGGAAATATACGACACCAGCTTGCTGGCTCCATCAAGTGATTGTACCATCAGGCTCGGAGCATATAACTTACCAGCATGCTGGTACAATATTTATTTCTTCACAAATGAGGTCGAGGAAAGATCGAAATGATTAGAGCCGAAATTTGACAATTTTTGTACCATTTTGCTAAACATTGTCTTTTTTTTTAGTTCACAGCTGCAATATCGCGAACTTAATCTTCAACAAATACGGCTTTGACTCATATAGTACAAGAAATTTCCGCTAAAATACTTTTTACTTAGAAAATTGAGCTAATTTCACCACTCACGACACCAGGATGCTGGTACAATCATCAAATTTTCAAATAGTTTTTGAAGTCGCACCAGCAGCTGGTACAATCACACCACAAAAACATACACGGTCAATCAACTTTATGGGCCATTTAGATAAGTTAACAGCCCTAACAATTTTACAGTATGTATGTATAAAAACGTAAGGAACATACAATACATATATGTATATGGGCAAATCTAAAAAATAGGTACACTTTCAAACAAAAAATTTTAATTTTTAAATTTGTGAGCACACCTATGTTTTATATATCATTTTATTCGTAATCTTCGTAAATCTATTAATATAAGTGTAATTCATATTCATCAAGTGCTTCAAAAGTTAGACGAGGAATAAGCATGAAATAGAAAACAAAAGAATAAGCTGGGTTGAAATTACGCTGTTCAAGTTGTAAACTTTGAGGAAAGATTTGGGATGTTCTAAATTCAATGGCATGCCCTGTTTTACCAGATTGGCTCCGGTTTTCGAGATAACGGTACTTGAACATTTGATTAAATTTTAACTATTTTATAAATAACTCCCTCAATTTTGAAGTTATTTTACTAAAATTTTGCACATAACAGTTTTTTAATATTACCTTAATTATTCCTTAAAATTATCGAAATAGGTTAACACTAACATATAGCTCCAATACAACTGATTACTCAGATATGTGTTTTTGCGCAATAACTCTAACTTCATATCTGAATAATAAATTGTATGCGTGCTATATGTTAAATTGAACCTATACTAAATTTTAACCTGTTTAATTGAAGGAGTTATAACGCAAAACAACGTCTCAGATCAATCAGTTGTATGGGAGCTATATGTTTTAGTGAACCGATTTCGATGATTTTATGGAATAGTTAAGGTAATATTAAAAAACGGTTATGTGCAAAATTTTAGTAAAATATCTTCAAAACCCAGGGTTTTTTTTTATAAAATAGTTAAAATTTAAGGAAAGTTTCAAGTACCGCTATCTCAAAAAGTGGAGCCAATAGGGTAAAACTTAGGACGCCATTGAATTCAGAAGGCTCCAATTAAGTAAGATCAGCTATCAGAACATTTGTCGAAAAAAAGTTGCTTTGATACCACTCTCGAAATATTCTCACTAAAAGAAGTAGCATCATTAAGAGTAGTAAATCAGGGTTTTTACACACTTCTAGAGATAAATTTTTTGAAGCATTTTACAGGTATATGTAATTTTATAAGTACTAGCAGTTATAGAAAGATTTAGATCGTTTCGACGTGTTTTCCAAATGTGGCTTTAATTAAAGTGTTTTTGGAATAAAAATTACGCTCAAGATCGCAGAATATTTTATCTTTAAAAGTTGGTTTATTCTGAAAGCACAGCTCTTGGTCAGGTATGAAATTATTCGTAATTGTTTGTAGTATACAATACATACTTAAAAAGTTCTTAAACTTAAATGCTTCAAAAACTATACGCGATAAACCGAAAATTTTGAAAATTGTGAAATGTGGAATTGCAGACTTTGAGTTACTTGCCATTTCGTTATTTTTTAATGCACACTTTTCTTACCTACTACATTTGAAGTGTACACATAAGAACTAATTGCACATACAATTTCAAATCAGTATATGGTGTGCTTCAAAAGTTATGGCATAATTCATTTTTCACCTCTTAAAAATTACATAAAAAATTCACTTGTTTTCATTATTATTTTTTATTTAAACACCGATAATTCAAAAGTTATGCGGCAAATTGATCCAAATTTTTTTTGAGGTTTCAAGTATACGTCAATGTATTATATCCAAAAGCAACCAGCTTGATATAGTTTCCAACAGTGAAAATAAAGCTAAAAAACACCAAGGTTACCTGTTTTTTAGATTTGCCAATATATATTAGTCTTTCTTAGTTTAAAAATTCATCTCTTACATAAATGAAAAAAAATAGATCAAATTAAGCATATACTACTTTTTCTTGCCAAGTATGAATAAATTCTCCAAAGGGCTAAAAAAGGGCCAGGGGCAATTTTAAATTTATGTGGCCAAAAAAAGTAGGTGGTAGCTAAATCTAGCCACCGAAGGGCTAAAACGGCAGCACTGGTTATGAGGATCGTGCATTCGTACGTATGTATGTATGTATGTACATATCAATGCTTCACTTAAAACAAGCAAATGTTGAATTGTTTTTGAAATACAGTATCATGACTTCCGCAGCCCATCAAACATGCCTTCAGCAACAAATGAACTGCGGCGTCTTGACTTCGCCAACCGTCCAATTGAGCTCTCATACTTTCGGCAACCGTCCAAATGAGCCTCATGCTTTCGGCAACCGTCCAAATGCAGTACCAGCTTTCGGCAGTCGATCAAATACCGCGGTTGCTGGTTTCGTGCACGTTCACTCGGAATGCTGGTTTGCTGAAGTCAATATCAGTATGAGCTCCCTGAAGGAAAGATTGGTCCAATTGCTCGAAAAATATAGTCGAAGGTATAATAGCTTTTTATCTAGACCAAAGATAGTCCAAAAATATAAAGCAATGTAATATAAAACAGGTGAATTGTACTAAAAGTGGTCCGAATGTAATGCATAAGGTATGGGTTTTGATCTAAAACTGGTTACAACTGGTGTCATGCAGTAGCGGATAACGGATACAATTAACGACTTGCTGATATGTAGGCACGTAGTCAACAAATTTTCATGTGCGACATTGGGATGCAGAGAGAGTATCCGCTTAGAAAAGCGCGAGATTTATTTTTATACCCGAGCGCACTTGTGCACTAGGGTATTATAACTTTGTTCACATAACGGTTGTTTGTAACAGCAAAACGAATCGAGATAGATATAGACAAATGTGTACATAAATGATCAGAATGAAAAGAGAAATCGATTAAGCGGTGACAGTCTGTCCGTCCGTCCGTCCGTCTGTGCACGCGATAACTCGAGTAAAAATTGAGATATCTTAACGAAACTTTGTATGTGCACTTCTTTCGGGCGTAGGACGGATGGTATTGAAAATAGGCAAAATCGGACAATAACCACGCCTACCTCCCATATAACGGTAATTTTCCAAAATACGAAAACTGCGATATTATAGTAACTACTGAAGATTATTCACTCCAAATTGATATTTACAATAATTTTTAGACGAAAAATAAGAATATTATACATTTTTGGAAAATGGGCGTAGCCACGCCCACTTATGGATACATGTGTATATCTTGGTAACCGCTGCACCCATTTCTTCCAAACTTGGCACAGTTGTTAGTCTTGCCACGACATACCAAATGGCCAAAAATTTTGAAAATCGGATAATAACCACGCCTACCTCCCATATAACGGTAATTTGGAGAAATACGAAATCTTCGATAAATCAGTAAATATTAGGGCTAATTTACTCAAAATTGATGCTGGCAACAATTCTTTACCAAGAAATTCGTTTATGATAAAATTTTGGAAAATGGGCGTGGCACCGCCCACTTATGATCACATATATGTATCTCGGTAACCGTTCTACCAATTTGTACCAAACTCGGTATGATTATTGTGCTTGCCACATAGAAGCAAAACATTGAAAATTATTGGAATCAGATTAAAATTACGACCACTTTTCATATAACGGCAAATTTCAGAAATGCTTGAAACTTCAATATTTCGAAATTTAAGGACTCTAATTTACTCAAAATTGATACACACCGGCTTACCATGTAGCAGTACCTGCGCCGGGTATTTAATGTTCGGCTCCGCTCGAACTTAGACTTTCTTACTTGTTGTTTTTTTTCCCCAGAATTGGTTACAATGTAATGCAGAAGCGGACAATTGGTCCGAGCCTAGGACATTCAATGTTAAATGTAAATAGAATTTTACATGTTGTTGGACCAAATTTTGGACTAGTTTCAATCACTTGCAGTCTAGTTTGTGGTGTGCTCTAAGTCTATTCCGACACGGCTGTTATAAGCAGGCATGGGCAGAGAACGAGCACACGCTCAAAGAGCGTAAACATCGCGTGTACGTATACAAGCAAGACCGTAATGATGAGAACGCGGCAGCATGCAAAATGACCCAGTAGAAATCGGTTGTATGAATTCTTGAAGGATGCTTGCTATATGAGTAAATTAGTGTGAACAATTCATGCGTAGTCATGAATTTCCACGAATAAATTCAAATTCTAGCGAACTGCAAGCGAATGTACGTTGTCGTTGTTTTAAGTACATTTCTTGATAAATTTGAAGTGGAATTTTTGTACAAAAATTTTTGTGAACGGACGTTTTGTGCGATACTATTTTCAGTACAAACGGGCTTTTACAAGATATGCATTTGCATATGTAAGTGCTACTTGTTTGTATGTCCCCGTATATTAAAATGTATCAGAAAAGTAGCACTTACATATGGGGATCTTGTAAGAATGTTTTAATACTGTTCCATTAATGCATTTTTGTATGTTTGAAACATTAATACAGCCATATGCATACAGCAGTAGTACAAGTGTATGATTAAGGTACGCCTACGTTCTGAGAAACCTCGCGTGTGAAATGGAAATGAAGGTTCATTTATACTGGCATGTATACACAGCAGCAAGCTCATGCCACCAACAGCGATGTTGTATGCTTAATATTTCTACTGGGGAATTAGGCACACTAACACATTCTCACTTCTAGCACTTGTGGTAGTGCCCACCGCTGGTTAGAAGTATGGGCTTGTTCGAGTTGCAATCACAACCGCAGTGTTGCGCGAATTATTAAAGTATCGCGTTCTATGTGTATTTCTAGCAATGTAATATTAGTTGGGCAGTTGCAACAATGTTGCCATTTTTCATCAGTACGGCAGTAATACCGCTTTTATTACGTGCATCGAACAGGCCCTATCGTTCACTTGTGGTGGCTGTATTTGCAAGCACTGTACGCTATGCGCTGGTGTTCGTTCATCCCCCGTTTTTAATGTGAGCAGGCTTAAAGTCACAACATCAGCATCGTTTGCCAATCTCTGCTACCAGTATCGTAATTTGTATGTGAGAGTAAAAGAAGAACAGGTGCAGAAGTGCACGGTAACGCAAAAAGCACTATTTCCTGTAAAAACGTCAGTCGGTTTGTTTACATGTCATTTGTACAACACTGATTTGGCTGAAATATCACAAAATAATTATTAAAATCTATACATATTCAAACATTTCGGTGTTTACTTGCATTTTTTTACAAATATAAGGTTCTGTGCTTTCACCGCTTTTTGTTTTTGCTTGCACATGCAAATCAGCTGATCGTTTGACACTTTTCATGAACTTACAGGAAAAAGAACTCCGGAGTAAATCCTGTAACTTCTGACTAGGAACAGTTGCTCAGTTACCCTCTCAAAGTGTTCCCACTTACAGGTTTTATGTCAATAGGAACGACTTCCTGTAAGTTCTGACTAAATCCTATAAACCGGACTGCTATTGGAACAGACTAATTATGTATAGTGACTAATCTCAGTATACAGAAAAGCCCAGAAAACATCCGAATTTCCTTTTTTGAACTTTTGCCAAGTAATTGGCAACTTTGCTCCAATGTGTTGAGCAATTCATGTGAACAAATAACAAAATCGTTTAGCGGGAAACAGAAAATTCCGCTACTAGACTCAGTAGCCGACAGTCAGTAGCCAGTAGCCATACGTTATGCGAATTTTAGTATATGGTTGCCCATTGGCTCTCAGTCGCCATACACAATAAGGCCATTAATATTTATACCAGAGGTGGGAAGCCTCGACAGAGCATTTTTGTAGTGTGCGTGCAATTGATGTCACTGTGTGCGTGCGAGCAAGTCGTCCAGTTGAATGAAGCTTTCGCTGCTATTATGTAGTAGCCTATTTGCGTCAGGAGAGGCGGCATGCATCCCAAGCTACCTCGTCGTCGGGGTGGGTCATTTGTGCCTGCCTCTCTGTCAACTACATAAACAAAAAAAATACATTCATGCCTGATAGTGCGTAAAGAGAAGATGGTCATAGTGGAGATAAAGAACAGACAACAGTGGAAACAAAGCAGAGACATTGTCCACTCCCGTCCTGTCAGGTGGATTCAACTCTCCCTTCTTCTGCGTGAACTTCACGTGAAGCCTTCGGCGCTGTTGTGACTCCTCACCTTTCTTAACAACGTCCCCTAACCTGGCATAGGTCCGTCTGGCTATCAGTCAGTCAGTCCTCCGTCATCGAGTGTCCACTCCCACTTCCCCTGCGTTGCACAAGCGCAACACCCACACGAAACTGTTGTGCTTAGCTCTACATTGTTGGGCCTGCAGCCCGCTCATTGGAACTTTGCACACACGTGCCAAAAACCCACTCGCTTACCCCAAATCGTCCTGGAGACAAATCCGCTGCTGGGCTGCCGACACCAGTAAATTCTGCCCAATTATTATGCCCTCGTGGCAGATTGGCCGAACTCTTATGGGTCGTCAACTACTTGCGAATTTAAGAAAATTAACAACACTTGAAGAACAATATTACTTTTATTTAAAGACTCAGGAAAATTACACTACCGATGGGTTTGAAGTCGTTTGTCTAATTGCATTGATATTCGTTTTTTCACTCGGTTTTAAGTACCTGTGGAACGTATGTTCCAACAAGGCTACCAACATTACGACGGCGCTGAATAGTGCTGCCGTATTGTTAGTGATGCCATTACATCACCCCCCTTGAGAAAAGATTTTTGCAAGGTGATCAGGCTTGCCAAAATCATTCGATTCAAGGGCGATGCAAAACCGATAGGGAGGAACGAGATATTTATTATTAATATTGTAAGTATGTTTCCTTCCCCTTTTAACTCGTTCGTCAATTTCAATTTTCGGCTGTAATAAAGAGTTCAAAACGAATGTTAAATAATTGATAACATTATTATATTTACTTAGCTAATTGTGTTAAGTTAAAATATTAATTTTATAATAAGGATTTTACATAAGTATGAGTTAAATAATATTTATATATGAATTTGTAAATTTGTAAATATGAAATTACATAGCTATATGTATAAAAATTAATACAGATTAAATTTTTTGACTTGTGTTAAATTAATGCCATATGAAAATACTTATGTGTATAGTTTATTAAGCCAAAATTTGAAGGTATACATACATCTAAATATTATTTTTGAGTATTATTCATACCAAATAAAAGATTTTTGTTTCAAAATAGGTTTTCATGACAATTCATGAGTTATTTCGCATTGTTGTACACATGTACATATTTTAACTAACTATAGAGCGTAATTTTAACAATAATAATAGTTTGTATATATATCTTGTGTGACGTGGCTGATTTATTTTGTGTCAAATTTGAATGTTACTTGCATTTTTAAATAAATTCATTAAAAAATAGATTATTTGACTTTTTGAATGCGGTTTTTGTGAACCGTTTTTAATTTATTTTTGGTTTTGTCGAAAACCGTAACATTTGCTCCTTCTACTTTTTGTACAACGTGTGGCCCTTGATATATGCTTTCGTGTTTGTCTCTGGCCTCTTTTTGTATTAGAACAAGATCGTGTTCTTTTATTTGTACTGGACGAAAGTGTCTATCGTATACGTCTTTGTTACGGACTTTATGTTTATTGACTAATTCTTTGGCTATTGCATTTGATTTTTGCATACGGTATTTAACCTCTTTCGCATAGTTTTCAACGTTATATATCGGGTCTATCTTTCCGTTTCGCAACTCGTGCGGTAAAGTTGCTTTCTTGCCGAAAACTAGTTCGAAAGGAATAAATTGGTTATCAAAAACAGTATTAGGCGTGGTATTATGTAAAAAAGGTTTCGCTCAAATAAGCGCGTAAATATTCGTTAAAAACTCCATGGTTGCGTTCAATTGTACCAACGGTTTCGTGGTGGTGTGCTGTTGAAAAGTTATGGTTTATATTTAAAAGTTTTGTAAGTTCTGAAAAAATTTCATTCTTATATTCTGTTCCTAAATCAGTCCTAATAGAATTCATTGTGCCATATATTAATATGTAGCTTTCAAAAATAGCTGAAGCTACAGTTTTTGCACTTTTGTCTGGTATCGCGATAGTTACTAGATATTTTGTTAGATCGCAGATTATGGTGACAGCGAACTTGTTACCATATCGCGTTTCTGGCAAGGGGCCTATAGTGTCAATAATTACTTCTTCAAAAGGTCTACTAGGTGTTGGCGTTAACACCAGATTTTCTTTGTTTTTAGGCTTTACTTTGTTCAGTAAACATTTCTCGCAACTTTTTACGAATTTTGATATGTCACGGGTCATATTTTTCCAGAAGTATTTAGTACGAATTTTTGCATACAATCTACAGTCCGCAATGTCCTCCACTTGTTGGGTCGTTATGGTAGATTGTCATAAGTTGCTGTTTCTTTTCGTTGTCGGTCACAGTTTCGACAGGATCTGTATTTAAAATTTTATTTCCGCGATTTTTTAAGCTAGCAATTGTGAAGTGACGGAAAAATTCATCGTCCTTTGGCCATTCAATCTTCTTAATTTTGCGTTTGCTGGCTTCAATTTCAAGCCTCGAAAGTAAATCATCTAAATTCATTATTTCGTTAGCAAATGCATAATTAAGTAACTCGAGTTTTTTATGTTTAATATGTGCACAAATTCGTAAAATTATAATTTTATCATCTTTATCATAAGTAATTTCTGATCTAATACGCGGTATTTTTTTTGAAAAGTTATAAGAAAATGTATCATAAACGTTTAATATCTCCTGTTTTTCATCTTCGTTATTATCTGTATTTTGTATCATTTTATCGTTGTCCCGTTTAGTCATTGATCTCGTCTGTACTGCCAAGATACTTTTCGTTGATTCCCTTATTTCGTCTATCGTTATACGTGGGAGTGCGTCTGCGCCTACGTTTAATTTTCCTTTAATGTATTCGATAGTAAAATTGTATTCCGCAAGTTCTAACCTTATTCTTGAAAGTTTTGAAGAGGGGTCTTTCATATTGAACAGGTATATTAATGGTCTGTGGTCTGATTTTACTAAGAAATGTGTTCCATAAACGTATGGTCGAAATTGTTTAATGGCAAAATATATTGCTAGAAGTTCTAATTCGATAATTGGTTTTTTCTGTTCTGCATTGTTAAATGATTTTGAGGCAAAACATATTGGTAAATCGCAACCTTGCTGTTTTTGGCTACACACACACACATACACCCTATTTTTGAAGCATCAACTGTAATAATAAATTGCTTTGTAAAGTCTGGATATTGTAGCAATTTCGGTGACATTAAGGCTGATCGTAACGCTTGAAAAGCTTCATCACATTTCTCATCCCAAACAAAATCTACTCTTTTCCTACTTAATTTATTCAAAGGTGCTGCCAGAGTTGCAAAATTGGGGATAAATCTTCGGTAATAGTTTGCAAATGCGACAAAACGTCGTACTGCATCTTTGTCAGTAGGTTTAGTATACTTTTTAATTGCAACTATTTTTGAATCGTCTGGCAGCAGACCTTTTGCTGAGCATTTGTGCCCTAAAAACGTTACTTCGGGATTTAGTTTTAAATTGAAATTTCGACAAGTTTCGAAAACTTTCGCTAAATTTTTAATGTGATGTGCTTCGCTACAGCCTATGACAATAATGTCATCTACATATAAAAATGCTACGTTCGGTGGAATACCAGAAAAAGCTATACTCATCATTCGTGAGAATGAGTTGGGTGCTATACTTAAACCGAATGGCAATACTTTCCATCGATATGCTCCTCGGTCTGTCCTAAAAGAAGTTATATCACGTGAATCTTCATTCAATGGGATTTGGTGAAATCCAGAAAAAAGATCTAAAGTATAAAAATATTTAGCTCTGCCAAGATTGTCCAAAATATCGTCAACTCGTGCGAGAGGAAATTTATCCGCAATAAGTTTTTTATTGACTGCGCGGAAATCAACGCACATACGATAAGCTTTTTGACCATTAGTAGATTTTTTAGGAACCAAGATTAGAGGACTATTGCAATTGGAATAACTTCCTTCAATTAAACTTATTATCTAATAATTTATTAACTTGGCGAGTTATCTCTTCACGTTGGGAGTATGGTAGACGATAGTTTTTTACATATACCGGGTCAGTGTCAGTCAACCTAAGTTTCTGTTCATAAAAATTGCTTAATGTCATTTTGTCATTGTCAAGCGCGAAAATGTCGGCATATTTGATGCAAAGGTCAAGTAAATTGCTGTTAGCTTCTGTGGAGAATTGGTTTTTCAAAATATTTGTTAATTCGTTCGTTCTTAATTCTTCTGTCTTGGTCTTATTAATTGAGTAAACGTTATAGTCAGAAAGCTTTTCAGTCTGAATGTTTACATTCTTTACATGTTTCACGTCATCTGTGGTATTTATGATTTTGACTATTGGGTTGCTTGTACTAACGAAGCATCTTGCCGTGAATACACCGTTATCGATTTCGTGTGAATCCACGAAAAGTGGTTCTGGTGAACTTCCTAAATTAAAAAGACGAAAAACTTCGCATCTGGGTGGAATTACGCAGGTATCGCTTTCGGTTCCGTGAAGAATCGGAATCGCGACTTTTTTATTACCTACCCAGAAGAAAATGCAATTGCTTGCATAGCTGATAACGCATTTATTTACTTTCAAAAAGTCTTTACCCAATATACCGTCTGCAGGGATGTTGAAATCGTCATTAACCACATGTAACGTATGTTTTGTAAAACAGTCCGAAAAAGTCAAATTCGTCGTAATTTTACCTAGAGTTGAAACGGTGTTTGAAGTGACACCCGTAATGTTAATTATATCGTTCGTATTTATAGAAAAATGTTTATCAATGCTAGAAATTTTTATTAAAGAAATGTCGGCTTGCGTGTCGACTAAAAACGTACAAAATTTGTTTGAACCATTAATTCGCAATTCAATAAAATCAGAGTAATTTAGATTTAGACAGTATATGCATTTTGTTGAAAAAGAAGTATTTAGTTGTCCATTTCTTCCGCCCTCAGTGTTCGCTCCTGAGGGGCGTGGGCGTTTTAAGCGCGCACATTAGTATTACTGCGTGAATTTGGACGTCTATTACTATTATTGTTGCTGTTATTGTTTCGATTGTTGTCTGATGACCGATTACTATTATTATTGAAATTGTTACCGTTATGCCTTGAACCGTTATTGCTGTACCTACTGTTATCAGCGTTATTATTGTACCTATTGAAATTTGAGTTGTTTTGTCTGAAATTGTTATTGTTGTACCTATTAAAATTGTGCCCTCTGAAACTACCTCTAAAGCTATTTGGCCTATTTACTCGGGATCGAAACGCTAACACTTGTCGCTCTTTCACTTGATTATTTTGTTCGACTATCATTTTTGCCGCTACGTCCTTTGAATCACTGAAGGTAGTTGACGATAAAATTGATTTGACCAAATTCGACCGAGTATTAAGTCTACAAACGTTAACTGTTTGCTCGATTGCCATTTCATGAGCCTTAGACTGTATCATACCTTCAATGATCAAAGAGCGCTCTAAAGCATCCGAAAGCTCCTCGACACGCTTAGCAAATTCCGTATAATTGTTGTTTATGACATGTAAAGATGCAATTTTCCCAGCTACAACTTTCGAGTTGTCTGGCTTTATTCTATTTCTCAACGCAACTTTTATTTGCCTAACTGAACTAACTTCTGTTGGAATTGCTTCACGTGCCTTGCCTTCGAGTTTCGATTTCAATAATGATATAAAAGTCGTATTTAAGTTTTCATCTGCAAAATCTTCAATTAAATTAATTTTGTCTATAAACGATTCAAGTGCTAGCGGATCTCCATTGTAATTTTCCCTAATGATTGAGGCACAAAGACTAATAAACGATTTTTTCTGTTCAGGGGTAGCCATGTCTAAAAATTCTTGAAGAAATGTAGAAATATTTGGTGAACTGGTAGCTGTTGACGGCTCGTCGGATACTGTTAGCAGATCTTTAAAGGATGGAAGTGAAGTACTTCTTTTAAGACTGAATTGTACCGAAGCTTCTGACTTGGCGTCACTAAATTCTTCTTCTGACTCAGAGTCAGCTAAGTCTGATTGGCAAATTAGCGACAAGCTATCAGGTGGAATCCTAACGCGACAATTCAGTTTATTAAAGCACTTTGCTAACTGTTCCTTGCAACGAGCTAATTTAACTTGGACTTCTTTGAGATTACAGGTATGGGCCGAACTATTACCAATAACTAGTAATAAAATATTATTGTAAGCTGTGATAAGCGAATATTTGTATTCGTTTAATTTTTTCGCATTCGAAGACAACGGTCTATTTTGTAAAATGCGTTTCGTAATCTTATCAAAATCTGCTTTATATACTTTAAATTGTTTATCGAATTCGCTCATAACCGGCTAATCTCAAAGAAGTGGAAACCCAACATGTACGAAAACAAGCTATCGTTCACTCTGTATAAAAAAAATTAAAAAGAAATTGAATTATGAAAAATACTTATGTTTTTCTTCAGTAGGTCATCGGCTGAAAAATCGCATGCAACAAGGGGTTTTCATGCAGTTGGGATATCGGTGAATTTCATGCAGCACACATGCAAAGCAAAAGATTTCAAGTTGTTTGCTTAATTTTTTTGTATTTAAAGAAGTTTTAAATTTTGATATATATAGGGGTCGAACACATATACATCGGTATATGGTTAAATTCTTAAATTTATAGAATCTGAGTTTGAAGGTAGTTTTTTTTTGTGTTTCTAAATTGATTTATGGGATTATACCGTGAACTTATAACTAGTAATGGAAAATTTTGAGTAATAGTGCATATTTAGTAATTTCAAAGTCACTTAAATTTAATAATATTAATGTTCAAGGAATAATAAAAAATGTATGTATGCAAGTAACCGTAGTGGGAATTTGAAAGTTGTTTAATCCGCAATGTATGCAAGTAACCGTAGTAGGAATTAGAAAATTGTTTAATCCGCAATGGAATCGCAAGAAAAGCTTATATTAATATTTTTGAAAAATTTATGTAAAATGTGAAAAATTGTGATCACTTATATGATACGAAAAATTAATTGAAACTTCACTGAATCACTCACGTCAACTTATAACTGATTTGAAAATGTTTTTTTTGAAAAATGTTATTGAATCACTTACATCTAGTTTTTAAAAAAAAAAAGTTAAATCGCTTATATATCTAGTATGGAAAGGTTTAATCACTTATACATCTAATATAGAAAGGTTGAATCGCTTATACATATATCTAATGTGAAAAATGTTTAAATTCTAAACTAACATTTTTACTGTCATTGCGAAATTCTTTTTTTTTGATCATAAATATTTAGAAAAGTTCGCTTTCCCGCATTTGTATTTTAAATTTAAATTCTCATTTTGTTTTGAATATTTTAGAAAAGTTCTCTTCGTTTTTTTTCTTTTACTATTTAAAAAAAATACCAACACACATTAGTGTGCATACTAATGTATATATATTAAGAAATTTGAATATGTATATTAAGAAATGTAAGTATGTATATAAGAAAAATGTAGGTATGTGGATAAACTTATATTACTCAGCCTTACTCCTTGACTGGTACTGTACCCATCTGTCTGCTCTTCCGCCGTTATCCCCGTTGGTTATTATACTGCTATGCTGCGGCCTCCCTCGCTGCTGTCACTTTGTATATTTTTTTCGGTGTTGTTCGGTTGTATGCCGCTATTTTGCTGGCGTGGGTGCAATTAGCGGTTTAATTTTGCCGCTAGTTGTTTTGTACAGTTGCTAGCTGCGTGGTTTCGTCGGGCGCCTTTACACATATGTACGTGTGTGTACGCTGCCGTTGTTCGTGGTAGCAGTTCTGACTTTTGGTACAGTAACGAACTGTACAACATACCGTTTTGTGCGGCGTTATGCGACTTATGCAATATTGCTGCCGTTGGTGGTTGCAGGGCTTCCCATTATGCGGGAAAAAACAGCTTACGTAGATGCAGCGCGCCGCTTTGTGTGGCGTTACACGGCTTATGCAATACTGCCGCCCGTGACGGTCGACTGATATAGAATTTTGTCCATCCACAGTAGTGTGTCGCACAAAAAGGGGCTTTTCGTACTCGCCTGCCGTCCAGGCTGTAATCAAAGCAATTTTTCCCACACGCGTATGCACGCACACGCTGTAACGGTCGCCATGTTGTTGCACACACGTGCCAAAAACCCACTCGCTTACCCCAAATCGTCCTGGAGACAAATCCGCTGCTAGGCTGCCGACACCAGTAAATTATGCCCAATTATTATGCCCTCGTGGCAGATTGGCCGAACTCTTATGGGTTCCGCAAATTTGTATTTATAGAAAAATTTGCCAATTATTCACGCCCGTCAACTACTTGCGAATTTAAGAAAATTAACAACACTTGAAGAACTATATTATTTTTATTTAAAGACTCAGGAAAATTACACTACCGATGGGTTTGAAGTCGTTTGTCTAATTGCATTGCCATTCGTTTTTTCACTCGATTTTAAGTACCTGTGGAACGTATGTTCCAACAGGGCTACCAACATTACGACGGCGCTGAATAGTGCTGCCGTATTGTTAGCGATGCCATTACACCATAGCTAATGATCCTCTGACATTAACAAACTCTTGAATTCAAATTATCATTTTTTTTCAACTCTATTCACAATCTCAACGTATCTACTATTTTTAACACTATGAACTTTTCTTTTCTACCACCCTAATGCTAGCACAGATACATAAAATTCATTAAAAAATTCAGGGTTTTAATTTTATTCCTTCCTATTAATCCAAAGAAGTACTCCTATCTTTCCACTAATACCCTAATCCCAGAACAAAAGCAATGAATCGAACATAAATCAAGACTTAATTTTATACCTTATTTCCTGTTATTTCCGAAAATCTAATTTTTTTCCTTTTTTATACCACCCTAATACACATATCCTACTACTTAAAAGTATCTAAATACATATTCCCTAACATTGACTTCTAACCAATTCTTCCAATTCTTTTCTTTCTGTAAAAATAAATTCCGTAATGAGACCACTTTGACCTCACTTATAATTCAATATTACTACAACAAAAAAATATATACATATATCCAGCGGCCTAAATGTATATATATATATATATATATATGTGTACGTATATGTATATAGTATTATATTAAAAACAATTCATATACTCACCTTGACCTCCAGCGATGATGGTACCAGCATGCTGTCGAGAACCTGTGTGGAGAGTTGGAGAGCCTACCATATATCAGATGGCTATACATACAAGATGCTGAGGAAAATCACTCGTCGTGATACCGGGCGGCGAGCGAGTCGCAAAAATACCGCGGAAAACTAACGTGCGGTAAGTTTAATATTGAGTGGATGAGCTAGGTGAAAGCAAAATAATTGAAAAAAACGTGACTTAAAGTTATTTCCACCAAATATAGCTTTATATATGCCTGGCTATAGCCTATATATATGTATTCATATGTACATATGTACCTAGTGAGATACCAAAATAAAATTTACGTGAAATTATATATCCGAGCTATTTGAAACCTATTTTTTAGCCCCAAATGAGTGAAAAAAGCAACAACAACAAAAAATCATATAAAATTTAAGTAATGTACCCGCATATAAATATGTACATAAAAGCTTGGAGTGACAAACCAAGGAAATAACCGGGAGGAATGCAATAAAAGTGGTCTAAAGAGATGTACGTAAATGCACTGAACTCGCTACCTATGTATCTATTTATGTACATAGGCATGCGCACACCTGTGGAACTTTCATAATAGCCTTAAAGAAATAAAGAGCTGAGCGAACTAGGATCTAAATTAGAGAAAATAACCCAAAGATGATCTCGGCGCAGCTGCGGATCTGCAGCGTAGGCGCTGTGCTGGTCTCTTACGCTCCTGCTATGTATGCTGTCCAGTGTTGCCGTTTTAGCCCTTTGGTGGATAGATTTAGCTACCACATACTTTTTTTGCCACATAAATTTAAAATTGCCCCCAGCCCTTTTTTTAGCCCTTTGGAGAATTTATTCATACTTGGCCTGAAAAAGTTGTATATGCTTAATTTGATCTCACTTTTTTCATTTATGTAAGAGATGAATTTTTAAACTAAGAGAGATTGACATATATCGTTACCTTAATATAGAAAGGCCCTAACTCATTTTGTCGCTGAAATACAAAAATCCGTAACTAAGTAAAAATCCAAAACTCCTTTTTTGATTGTTTATGATGCATTTCATCGAATTATTAGTCTCCACATCATTTTAAGTAATAAACAATTTTAGTCAGTTTCGGCTTTTTTGCGTTTCAGCGACTATATGAGTTATGGCCTTTCTATATTAAGGTAATGATACACATGTTTGTATTCCCTGCCAGCCACTGCTCACCACTTTCCCCTAAAATTCAAACGATTTACAAACACATTCACAACTTTTTAGTCATCTCACCCACACACAAATTTTTTGTTCGAACTGTCAAAAAAATGTCCCTTTGTTGGAGCTACATACCCGATAAGAATTCGTACTCTAATAAGAATTCTATGCGTTAGAGCGAGCAAGTTAGAAACATCGGAGTTTTGATGACAGTATCATACTGTGAAGAAATGTCACTTTGCGAAAATTTTGAAGGTAAGAATACGTATTTAACAATTTTATTTAATTATAATGTAATTTCTTCTTTTAGATTGCAAAACAGTGGCGACTTAGTCACATTTTTAAGGTATGTATTGAGACTTTTTATATGTTTATAAATTTTAATTGATATTTTTGTTTGTTACAGATTTGGGATTCACCATCAGCACCTTCAACGCTTGCATCTTCATCGCCAGGAGCACCATTAGAACCTTCTGCCCTCAGC
Organism: Rhagoletis pomonella; assembly: GCF_013731165.1. Classification (NCBI taxonomy): domain Eukaryota; kingdom Metazoa; phylum Arthropoda; class Insecta; order Diptera; family Tephritidae; genus Rhagoletis; species Rhagoletis pomonella. Next base: position 92,279 of record NW_023458579.1, read on the forward strand.
TTCTTCATCGCCAGGATCACCACCAGTACTTTCTACCCTCAGCTCCTTCATCGGCAGGAGCACCATGGGTACCTTCCGCCCCCACCACCTTCAATGTGTAGGTCCGACTTGTCAAATTTTGCAAAGTTGTAAGAAAACTTAATTTTTCTGAACTACCATAAATGATTTGCATCTGTTAATATATATCAAAAGAAAGGTAAACCGATTACCTTTCCTTTGAATATAACACCTTTAAAATCGCTTTACGTTTTCATAAAAACTTTGCAACTTTTGTAAACAGCTATATATAAGCAGTGAAAAAGTTGTAAAATTTTGCAAAGTTGTAACGAAACTGAATTTTTGTGCACCATTACAAATGATTTGCAACTGTTAATATATATTAAAAGAAAGGTCAACCGATTACCTTCCTTTTGATTATAATATTGTTAAAATCGCTTAACTTTTTTATAGAAATTTTGCAGCTTTTGAAAACGTCTATATATAAGTCGAAAAAAACGCAATCAAATTTTGCAAAGTTGTAATGAAACTGAATTTTTGTGAACCAGTATAAATGATTTGCAACTGTTAATATATATCAAAAGAAAGATAAATTGATTACCTTTCTTCTGATTTTAATATTATTAAAATCGCTTAACTTTGTTATAGAAATTTTCTAACTTTTTAAACATCTATGTGCAAATGAGTAATACTAATAATAAGAAATTAAGCCAGCGCATATGTATGTATGTAAAAATATATTTTTTAATGTTAATTACAAGTTTTATTCATAATATTGATTATTAAGTATGTATGTTATGCATTTTGAAAATAAATTTTGCAAAATAAAAATCACATCATTTGAGAATTTTTTATTAAAAGTTTCTAAGGTTATTTTGAATTCGCTGTGAAGAAAATGCAACCCTGAGCCGGCTGAAGGGGGCAATGCTAGACGAGTGCAGCTATATGTTTTCCTTACGAAGTATCTGAATGAGTGCGACAGTGATGCAAGGCTCACACGTACAGGGGGAAAGTGGTGACAATCTGCACACCGCCCATACAAATGTCACCAGTTTTGAAGTGACCGAAACCCGCGGTTTCACCAGATTTTTCACCACTTTTGGCTGGCGGGGTTGTGTGTTCCTTACGTTTTTATACATATATACTGTAAAAGTGTTAGGGCTGTTAACTTATCTATTATTGATTTAACTACAGTTTAAAATAGAAAGGTTTACGGCCCTTAATATGGTTAACTTGTTAAATGGCCCATCAAGTCGATTGACCGTGTATGTTCTTGTGGTGTGATTGCACTAGCTACTCGTGGGACTTCAAAAACTATCTGAAAATTTTATGATTGTACCAGCATGGTGGTGTCGTGAGTGGTGAAATTAGCTCAATTTTCTAAGTAAAAAGTATTTATTCCAGAGTTCATTGTTTTTCTATACCATTACTTATTCAATATGTTTGCGTGTATACTTATATATGTAAGCGATGGCAACCCAGACACAGCTGTCAGAATCCAGCGAGTGAGTAGACAGACTCGAGAGAACATAACGTGCCGCGGTAGCAAGAACATCGAGAAATACTTGCATACTTTCAATTTATATTTTTCATAATCACACTCTGTCATTCTTAATTTAAATAAATATCAATTCATTTGTTGTAAAATTTAGTGTCCCGGTTCACAGTTCAGAAGTGAGATGCAATCCACTCTGCCTACAAATCGAATTTTAATTCGGTAAAACGTTTGTAAACGCGCGTGCGTGTATATGTACATACAAATGTGCATGCGAAACTCACCCGTAATTCGCTAGCGCACGGTCTGTGGCGACACGACGACGGCAACGAGCAAGAAGCGCTCAACGCAACAACGACAACAAACGTGAATCGACGGTTGAAAAACGAAAGCAGCAACAAGTGAAGGCAAATTGGTATACGCAAAACGAGACCTGCAGCATCAAGTTTGTAAAACGAAGTGCACGGACACACGTACGAGTGAAGCGAGAAGTTTTGTGTTGATACATCGAATACTACGTGTATACAACAACAAGATGACAAAAATTTGTGAATTTAAGGTCGATCAATTGAAATTCTTTCTTCGAGAAAGGCAATTGCAAACGACAGGCACACGGGACCAGTTAATTCAACGTTTGTGTGAATACGAGAACTCCGAAGAGTTGGACTGGCACGAGTCCAAAACAACAGAGGAAGGAGCTGATATGGCGACAGTATCACAGCTTCAGGAGGAGATGAGGTAATTGCGAGAAATGATGACGCAGTTTCTAGAAGTACAACGCACCGGCATGAATTCCAGCACAACGCAAGTGGAAAACGTTGCGAAAAACGTATCGCTGCCAGCGAGCGGCAGCAGCGCAATAGCAACCAACGACGGCGCAAGTGTAAGCAACAGCGGTGCTGTAGCAGGCAACGAAATCACTGCCCCACGAATTTACTCGAACGAATACAGCTCAACGAATATAAACACACGTCATGCATCGGTAAAAGAAATAGCATATACCCTGCCGGAATTTAATCCGATAAGCGACAAAAGCATTACGGTGGAACAATATATTGATCGCGTCAATAAAGTGATCGAAGCTTATCGATGGGATGAAAAATTTCTTTTGTTAGCCATTTATACGCGACTCAACGGGGTTGCAAGAATGTGGTTGGACGCATCACCTGTTCCACACACAACGTGGACAGATTTTGCAAACGCTTTAAAAATTGAATTTGGTACAACGCACGATGAAGCAGAAATATATTTTCTGATGTCGAACGCAACTAGACGCCCAAAAGAACTTATCAAAGAGTATTGTTTTCGAGTCTCATCAAAGGGAGTTCGATACAATCTTAGTGAATCCGCTATTATACGTTATATAAGGGTAGGACTGAAGCATCGTGAGCTTCAGCAGAGTATTGCAGCAATGAAGTTTAATACGGTGAAACAAATGAGAGACGCAATTGAAGATTACTTTGTAAACCGTGGAGGATTATACGAAACGAAAAATTAACAATTTGTAAAATGAGACGAACAAAAGGCCAAAGTGGGCGAAGCAGCTAAGCAGCGTGAATCCACGAGAGCGCAACTGAAGTGTTATAACTGCAACGAAGCCGGTCACTTCTCCAATAAGTGTCCATTACCGCAAAAACGTCAACGATGTACAACATGCAACATGGTTCACCCAAACGAAGGAAATTGTGAAAAATCCGCAAATTTACGACGACTTGGCGTTACGAATTGTGACGAGTGCTTCAACAAACCAATTTATATACAGTCAAAACCGTATATTTCTTTCGTCGATACTGGAAGCCAATGCAGTATCATTCGCGAATCTGTAGCCGAACGAATCAAGGCTGAAAGGCGCAAGTATGTGTGAAAATAAAAGGCAATTGTGGAGGCGTACGCATACTCAACGAAGCTATCATCGTAGATATCATCATCGACGAAGCTGTCATCACGGCACAAGTTTACATTGCCGACGATAATCTAGTGCAACAAGACGTTTTGTTAGGCCAAGATGTAATCGTTAATGCCAACGTAACGATGAAAATCGACAGTGGTCGCACCATCTTCGAAAACAATCAATTAATATAACAGCCGGTAATATCTAATTGCAAATTTTCTACACTTTTATCTAATTTCAGCAACGAAGCTGAACGGGTAAAGACGTAGGGTTTTTTAGAGAACTTTGCCGACGTTTTCTCTACTGGACTAGACGGTATTGGTAAAACGGACGTGGTCGAAGCTAGCATCGAACTTGAGAGTAGCCAAACAGTAGCTCAAGTACCGTATCGCATTCCAGAGCCGAAACGTAGTATTGTTAACAGCATGATCGACGAGCTGTTGCAACATGACATCGTCACCAAATATACGTCGGAATATGCGAGCCCCGTCGTACTAATTAAAAAACAAAGCGGAGGTGATCGACTATGCATCGATTACCAGCGCCTCAACAAGCTAATGAAGAAGGAAAATTTTCCTGTTCCAAACATCGAGGAACGATTACACGAAGCAAAACGATTTAAATTCTTCTCTTCCCTGGATTTAAACAGTGGCTATTACCAGATAGCAATGGCACCCGAAAGCCGAAAGTTCACCGCTTTCATAACCACCGATGGGCTCTACGAGTTCAAACGCATGCCGTTTGGACTGAAGGACGCGCCAGCAGTTTTCAATCGACTTATGGCAGAACTCTAAAAACGAGTAGAGAAAGGCGACATGCTCCACTAGATGTATGCAAAACTCTCGCGCATACTTCAAGTACTATGGACGTGTGGACTCACATTGAATATTAACAAGTGGGAGCTATACAAGCAGTTGATAACATTTTTGGGACATCAACTACATTCTGCCGGCATCAGCCCCGGCGAAATTAAAACTAACGCTATTGCTCGTTTTCCGCAACTAGAAGTGTCACCGAGGTACGCAAGTTTTTAGGCCTCAGTGGATATTTCCGGAAGTTCGTCGCCGGATATTCAATAATTTCCGAGCCGCTACGCAATCTGTTACGCAAAAACGTCGAGTTCAAGTGGGGGCAACCACAAGAATCAGCATTCAACGATCTCAAACTTTCGCTTATGTCGACGCCGACAATAGTAAGCTACCGCATAGAAGCCGAACACGAGCTGCACACGGACGCCAGCTCTGTAGGCCTCGATAGTGTGCTAATGCAATTGGAGAACGGTCACCTCCAGCCGATAGCATATTTTAGTCGCTCTACTACGGACAACGAAAAACGGTTTCACAGCTATGAGGTTGAAGCCCTGACAGTCGTAGAATCGTTGGAGAGATTCCAATACTACGTCTACGGTAAGACGATTAAAGTGATTACCGATTGCAGCGCTTTAAAAACGACGATGGAGAAACGAGAGCTGATACCACGCATCGCCCGATGGTGGTTGAGGATTCAAGAGTTCGACATCGAGATTATACACAGAGCAGGTTCCCGAATGGAACATGTGGATACGCTAAGCCGCGCCCCCTACGAAGATGCACACGAACTCGATACCGCCGATCTTAAAATCTCCAAGACGATTATCGATGAAGCCGACTGGTTGTTCAGTATCCAATTACAGGAAACCAACGTCAAGCGGATTGTCAACGAGATGCAAACCGGAAATAAATCAGAGTACACTGATTACGTCATCGCCTATACCGTAAATGCAACCTTAAACTACTATGGGTTGTTCCAAAACAGCTTAGACACCATGTACGCCAAGAGTGTGACGAGGGAGCAGGTCACATGAGCGTCGATAAAACTATCGACCGAATCCTTAATCTATTTTAGTTTCCAGGCATGAGGAACTATGTCAAGTGCTACATTCAATCGTGCATCGGATGTGTTTTTAATAAATCGCCTGGTGGTCGACGAAAAGGTCAGTACCACTACGACCACACTAAGCCGACTCCATTCGCAACTATTAATATGGATCATCTGGGACCATTCCCGAGAAGCTCCAAAGGACACGAACACATACTCGTGATCGTCGACTCATTCACGAAATTTATCATCATCCGCGCAGTCAAGAGCACTGCCACCAAATATGTTATACAGACGTTACAAGGAGTAACAAGCTACGTGGGAATGCCTGGGCGTATTATCTCCGACCGAGGAACTGCTTTTACTTCGAAAGTTTTCCAGACATTTTGTAAAGACAACAACGTGAAACATGTTCTCAATGCAGTCCGGACACCACGTGCAAATGGCTATTCCGAGCGCACAAACCGCATCATATTGTCTATGTTGTTACCATCCACCGATAACGAAAGACGATGGGACGACAAGTTACGCCAGGTGCAATGGAGCATCAATACGATGATCAACAAGACAATTGGATGAACTCCATGCCAGCTTCTATATGAATACACTCCACGCGACATATTGCAGAACCAGCTCATCCAAACGCTTCAGGATGATCAAGCTGACACATTACCCGACACCGACCTACAACAATTAAGGGCTACAGCCGCTACCCGAATCGATGATGTCAGAGCGCAAGCTAAACGACGATACGATGCTGGACATGCTAGTCCAAAGATCTACAAGCAAGGTGACGTAGTGCTAACAACGAACGAACCGATAAGTACAGGTACCTCCCGGAAGTTAGAACCCCGTTACAAAGGACCATTCATAATCCGCGAAGCCCCTCCAAACGACCGGTATGTGATCGAAGATTTACCACATGCCCAGCGAACGCAACGCCATTACACATCAGTATTCGCATCAGATCAGCTAAAACTTTGGTGTACATTACCACCTGATGATTTCGACGATGATGAGCCTATGAGCGACACTTCGGGCGAGGGCGCTCCGAAAGGTCAGGAAAGCCGACTCTAAGCGATGGCAACCCAGACACAGCTGTCAGAATCCAGCGAGTGAGTAGACAGACTCGAGAGAACAGAACATGCCGCGGTAGCAAGAACATCGAGAAATACTTTCATACTTTCAATTTATATTTTTCATAATCACACTCTGTCATTCTTAATTTAAATAAATATCAAATCATTTGTTGTAAAATTGAGTGTGCCGGTTCACATATATATAAGTATATGTAAGTAAAAAATTTAAGCTACCCTTTTTAGCCACAACGACTTTTTTTAGCTCTTTTTTAACCCTTTTTTAGAGGAATTTGGCTACCACTAAAAATGATTCGCGGCAACACTGATGCTATCCCTTTGTATTGCTCTCTCCTCTGCTCTTAACAGCCCTGCTCTTCTGGGTTGACGCTTCTCCTCGGTTAGTGCTTTCCAGGTGTTAAACAAGTGCTCCCAGTGGCCGTTAACCAGATTACCCAAATCAGCTGTTCGTGATAATAATATTTTTTTGTACGCCGTGTTGGCCCTGTTTGCCTTAGGACTTAATTGCGGATGCCATGTTCAAATCCTGGTGGATGTAAAGTAGTTTTCCGGTATATGATGCATAAGTCCGCTCCAATAGCGTAGCCAGGATTTGGCGAAGGGGGGGTAGAAAAGAGATAATCGAATGAAAATTTTTTATCGTGAAGATAAATGATCATATAATATAGGAAAAGTATAGAGAAGTTACAACAACAATAACTTAACCCTCAAAATACCGTTCAAAATGTCACTTTTTTAATTTGGGATTTTGGAGCCCATTCCACTAGAAAACACTATTTAATACACCATTAGCACTGTTTCTGAAAGATTTCTCTTTATTTTATCTTAAGACTCGATTCTTGGGACATTGGATGCTGTACCCGAGTGGCCAGATTGGAAAGAAGAAAAGCTACCTTTAAACTAATATCTCGTAAACTATCAGCTTTTACAAAAAAAGTTATATAACAAAAATGGTTATACCGGTCGATATCTTTACGAAAGTGCAGCATTTAACCCTTTAATGCAGAGTCTGTCATATATGAAACGCTTTTTAACCCTTTCAAGGCAGGGGCAAAATGGTTCTCAATATGTTTTCAACGTACTTTTATTTATTTTTATTTTATATTTATTTTTATTTTTAATATTTTTATTTTTTTTATTTTATTTTTTTTTATTTATTTTTTTTATTATTATTTTACTATGGAAAATTTTCTACGAATAATATCTACGTCAACATGAGAAAAAGCACGTTCAAAAGCATATTGAGAACCTTTTTCTCTGCCTTGAAAGGCTTAAAAAGCGTTTCATAATGATAGACTCTGTACTAAAGGGTTAAATGCTGCATTCCATTATCTCTTTTGTAAGCGAAGATCTACGATTTTGAAAAAAACTCGTGTTTTGCCTATAGTGCGTCGCCTGTGGGCATTCTTTCATATATGTACGTATGTGCCATTTCTACCGTTATATATATTTTTTTCTACTCGGCTATTCCATGGGGAATTCATGCTTTATTTAAATTAAAAAATTAAATTACTACACCATTTTAATTAATTAGTGTGTAGTCCACTTTTGTTTTGTAGAAGTTTCGTTAGTATACACTTCAGTTTTTACACATTGAATATATCTGCATATTTATATATTTACGCGTATCTAATTACATTTATTTATGTACAAGTCTACAAAATCTTATTACTTATAAAGCGATTTTTAATCTTCGTTGTTAACACACATTTTTTCAATTAATTCTTGTGTTGTAATCGGCACATCACTATGTACCGCTAACATCGTTAAACCCTTCAGCCGCTCCTTAATTGTATAAAAGAAGGGACAAATAAGATAGCATATTCAACAATTGAGTAGTCCACTGCTATGTAAATTTTTTGTAGATTTTTAGTTGTTGATGGGTTTCATGTCCACTAACAGCAGAGTGAAAAATTGTTCTATACTCTGAAAAAATAGCATGAAATGTTAACTACTTGTGCAAAAGTCGCTATAATACCTATTTATACACTTTCAAATGTCTCCTATTCGTATGAACTTAGAAAACTGCAAGAAAACGTGGTAGTTTCGGTGCCTAGTGGAAGAGGTCGCAAAAAAGAAGCAAACCAATCTTCCTGGAGGAGAGAACGCGAAAAGCTATAAAAAGCTAGCTATGTAAAAGTTACTGTTTCAAAACTTGCAATATTAAATTTTTAAATATAAAATTTGCAAATCTACCATTCTGCAATTTTATTTTTTTTAATGGTATTAGGCTCTTATGTATCCAAATTTTCAGGTAATAAAAAAAGATACAGTTCGGATGTTACTTGTTGTCGTAGACGTTTTTTTTAATTTATTGTTTACTTTTATTAAATCACATAACGCTGTTTGCAAGTGGACTACTCATATATTCATTAAAAGATAATTTGTCATCCGTCTGAAATAAAAAAAATTTAAATCAGAAGGATAAAATAGTATTGTGTTATTAATTCAAAAGTAAATAATTGTAGTTCAATGGCGAAGGGATGCGGATGCGGATGCGAATGTCAAGTATTTTTAAGAAACAATAAGGTAAGTAAATTAAGTTGTTTAGACACAGTTGTTGGGAACATCATATTTAATAAAAAGTAATGAGAACTGCATCGGGGCTGAAAATATCGGATGTATCCTCCCGACTTTCATCTTCACTTGAAGAATCTAGCATAATGGTGAGATCGTTGTATAAACAGCGCTTACAAGCCAAACCAGATGTGCCAGGTTTTTTTAAAGCTTTATAAAAAGAATTATTCATTTTCATTCCTTTGGCTGTTTCGTCATCAGCGTTTTTCGATTTTAGTTTTTGTAATCCATTTTTAATGCTTTTTTCTGCGACTGGTTTGAAAAATTTGTGCTTATAGCGAGCTAAATAGGTGGATATGGAAAATAAATTATTATTTTCCAGGAATGAAAATTTTTAACAAAATTCTGTTTTCAAAGTCGTAGCTGCCAGCCGAATCGGATTATTTCTTTTAAAAAGCATCCCGATTTTTTATGTGTAAGCATTTGAATTATTAGAATCGCGGATGATGAGGGCCTCAGATAGCAACGTAATTCTTACTTAATTAAAGGTCAGACCTATATAATTATTTGAGCATCGATTCTCTTTGTATCCAGACGTTGAACATTTCTGCTGGAAACCCCTATTGAAGGAGCTTACTCTTTGACTTTAAATAGCAAACCAGAAAAACAGATGACTATGTTCTCTTTGACGCACGACTACCCCATTTATAGCTCGGTTGTATAGCTCGGTTGGTTAGCTTAATATGCTTAAAGACATTTTTACCAAAGTTGATAAATATGCCATTTGACCAGTTTTGTTACACAAATACTCCCACGACCACAGACAAAACATATTGGCCACAATTTGTCGTTTTGGTTGCCATATATACGTTTTATCGGTGCACTTGCACAACATTCGCATTCGCAAAAGCTCCGCATTGACTATTGCGAATGCGAAAGCGAATGCGAATGTTAAAATTCATGAACCAATTAGAACAGATCTGACCGGCTGAGAAGCAGCCATTTGTAATAGCAATTGAGAAAAAAGTGTGTGCCGTTCGTAATTTCGAAGTTTGATATTTCTTTTTTGCTTCTTTCTTTATGTGTATTTTGTCGGTGGTTTATTTCAGTGATTTTTTGTGCAAATGTAATTAAAATGAAGTGCGCGGTGATTGGATGCCAAAACACGTACAAAAATAATAAATTGGTTAGCACAAACATGTGCACAACATTGCTTGCATTTTTTCTTTATGCATCGTCTTCATATTCTTTGTTTACTTTTCACAGAAAATAACATGGCGCCGAAATTACAAACGTCAGCCAGAAAATTACTTTTTTCTTTTGCTTCATCTTGTCAGATCTTGTGTAGTTGGATCATGGTTAAAATGAATGCGGAAGCTCCGCGGTTGCGAGTGCGAATATTCGCAACAACCCTGCTGCGTATGTATAATTGTGTGTGCGTGTGCGCTGTTACGTCTATGGCTGTTGATGTTTAATATGTGCCCAGATGTTTGCTCATGAGTTTGAATATACGTTGTATGTGAATTGGTGCGGGAGTTGGTTAAATCTGGGCTTTGAGATGTGCTATCAAGCGTTGTCCGAGTGGAGGACCCTTTTATGCACAGGCGACCTGAAGAAAAATACCAACTTTTACTTAGTCCCCCGCTTGTACTCTATTTAATTATTTAACTTTTTTTCTTGTTTCGCTTTAATGTAAATACATATCTACCAAGGCAGTAATTGGCATGCCGGCTTATGCGTGTATGCAAATTAGGGATGTAATCTCTTGAAGCTCTTACCTCCAGTTCCATTTCCGGCAGTTAAGACACGTCCTTACGACCACCGGTAATGCGAAGATCCGTTAAATTTGGACACTGATAACACCGTGGGACAGTCAATGTTACACACGAAAAAATCAATATATTTACAAAACTGGGGGCCAAATATAGTAAACCTGCGCTTTAAGTTTTGCTCTCTGACGTCAGGATTTTGTTTAAAGGACTTTGAAATTTCTAGAATATGATTGAATAAAAAAATTATTCAAAAGATGCGGTGCATTGTAGAATAACAATATGGGTATCAATTAAGAGGAAAAATTCTGTAGAACAAAAAAATAATAATTTTTGCGTGCACCATGACGAATAAGTATTAAAATGTCCTTTTAAAACTTTATCCTTGAATATCCTTGTAAATTTTCAATATTTAGTTTTAAAAAAATATATGTCAAGGGCTCATATGTTAACTACCACATCCTCGAATTTCGTCCTTCTAACTTTATTAGTTTTAGATAAAAAAAATTACACTTCTCTTTATGAGATATTGATAGTTACAATATACATAAATGAAGATACTGGAATCATTATTATGGAACCATGTATGCGCTCTAAAATAAAATAAAATGCTTTTATTGCTTTGTATACAAGGGCGTAGCCAGCCTTTCATCTAGGGGCTGGAGTTTATATAGAGGGAAAAAATGTTTTTAATTATATTTTTTTGTGTATATGAAATTACATTTTTGGGTTTAAGAAAGTATAAGTTTTCTGGTAGCCTTACAACGATACCAATTTTTTAAAAACCGGTTAGTTAGTTTTTTGTTTAAAGTATTTTTCTTTATAAAAAAAGTTATTTTTTTGCAAATATGCACACCAGAAGAAAGGGGTTCAATCGCCTTTATAACGATACCAAATTCTTAAAAATAGGTTAGTAATTTCTTTGAAGAAGTTATTTTTTCTTTTTAATTGTTTTCTCTCAAATTTTTATATACGAAGTATACAAATACGCATATCAGAAGAAAGAAGATTTTATTGCGTTAAGAACGATATCAATTTATTTAAAATCGGTTAGAAATTTGTTTTTTTAAATATTTTTTTATAAAAAAAGGTATGTTGTTCTTTTAAATGTTTTTTCTCAAATTTTTACATACAAAGTATACAAA
>NW_023458579.1:104146-110649 GCF_013731165.1 Rhagoletis pomonella
CCACCGATGGGCTCTACGAGTTCAAACGCATGCCGTTTGGACTGAAGAACGCGCCAGCAGTTTTCAATCGACTTATGGCAGAACTCCAAAAACGAGTAGAGAAAGGCGACATGCTCCACTAGATGTATGCAAAACTCCCGCGCATACTTCAAGTACTATGGACGTGTGGACTCACATTGAATATTAACAAGTGTGAGCTATACAAGTAGATGATAACATTTTTGGGACATCAACTACATTCTGCCGGCATCAGCCCCGGCGAAATTAAAACTAACGCTATTGCTCGTTTTCCGCAACCTAGAAGTGTCACCGAGGTACGCAAGTTTTTAGGCCTCAGTGGATATTTCCGGAAGTTCGTCGCCGGATATTCAATAATTTCCGAGCCGCTACGCAATCTGTTACGCAAAAACGTCGAGTTCAAGTGGGGGCAACCACAAGAATCAGCATTCAACGATCTGAAACGTTCGCTTATGTCGAAGCCGACAATGGTAAGCTACCGCATAGAAGCCGAACACGAGCTGCACACGGACGCCAGCTCTGTAGGCCTCGCTAGTGTGCTAATGCAATTGGAGAACGGTCAGCTCCAGCCGATAGCATATTTTAGTCGCTCTACTACGGACAACGAAAAACGGTTTCACACCTATGAGGTTGAAGCCCTGGCAGTCGTAGAATCGTTGGAGAGTTTCAAATACTACGTCTACGGTAAGACGATTAAAGTGATTACCGATTGCAGCGCTTTAAAAACGGCGATGGAGAAACGAGAGCTGATACCACGCATCGCCCGATGGTGGTTGAGGATTCAAGAGTTCGACATCGAGATTATACACCGAGCAGGTTCCCGAATGGAACATGTGGATGCGCTAAGCCGCGCCCCCTACGAAGATGCACACGAACTCGATACCGCCGATCTTAAAATCTCCAAGACGATTATCGATGAAGCCGACTGGTTGTTCAGTATCCAATTACAGGAAACCAACGTCAAGCGGATTGTCAACGAGATGCAAACCGGAAATAAATCAGAGTACACTGATTACGTCATCGAACTAGGACGCCTATACCGTAAATGCAACCTTAAACTACTATGGGTTGTTCCAAAACAGCTTAGACACCATGTACTCCAAGAGTGTCACGATAGAGCAGGTCACATGAGCGTCGATAAAACTATCGACCGAATCCTTAATCTATTTTAGTTTCCAGGCATGAGGAACTATGTCAAGTGCTACATTCAATCGTGCATCGGATGTGTTTTTAATAAATCGCCTGGTGGTCGACGAAAAGGTCAGTACCACTACGACCACACTAAGCCGATTCCATTCGCAACTATTAATATGGATCATCTGGGACCATTCCCGAGAAGCTCCAAAGGACACGAACACATACTCGTGATCGTCGACTCATTCACGAAATTTATCATCATCCGCGCAGTCAAGAGCACTGCCACCAAATATGTTATACAGACGTTACATGGAGTAACAAGCTACGTGGGAATGCCTGGGCGTATTATCTCCGACCGAGGAACTGCTTTTACTTCGAAAGTTTTCCAGACATTTTGTAAAGACAACAACGTGCAACATGTGCTCAATGCAGTCCGGACACCACGTGCAAATGGCCATGCCGAGCGCACAAACCGCATCATCTTGTCTATGTTGTTATCATCCACCGATAACGAAAGACGATGGGACGACAAGTTACGCCAGGTGCAATGGAGCATCAATACGATGACCAACAAGACAACTGGATGAACTCCATGCCAGCTTCTATATGGATACACTCCACGCGACATATTGCAGAACCAGCTCATCCAAACGCTTCAGGATGATCAAGCTGACACATTACCCGACACCGACCTACAACAATTAAGGGCTACAGCCGCTACCCGAATCGATGATGTCAGAGCGCAAGCTAAACGACGATACGATGCTCGACATGCTAGAACAACAACGAACAAGTGCTAACAACGAACGAGCCGATAAGTACAGGTACCTCCCGGAAGTTAGAACCCCGTTACAAAGGACCATTCATAATCCGCGAAGCCCCTCCAAACGACCGGTATGTGATCGAAGATTTACCACATGCCCAGCGAACGCAATGCCATTACACATCAGTATTCGCATCAGATCAGCTAAAACTTTGGTGTACATTACCACCTGATGATTTCGACGATGATGACCCTATGGGCGACACTTCGGGCGAGGGCGCTCCGAAAGGTCAGGAAAGCCGACTCTAAGCGATGGCAACCCAGACACAGCTGTCAGAATCCAGCGAGTGAGTACACAGACTCGAGAGAACAGAACGTGCCGCGGTAGCAAGAACATCGATAAATACTTCCATACTTTCAATTTATATTTTTCATAATCACACTCTGTCATTCTTAATTTAAATAAATATCAATTCATTTGTTGTAAAATTGAGTGTCCCGGTTCACATATATATAAGTATATGTAAGTAAAAAATTTTAGCTACCATTTTTAGCCACAACTACTTTTTTTAGCTCTTTTTTAACCCTTTTTTAAAGGAATTTGGCTACCACTAAAAATGATTCGCGGCAACACTGATGCTGTCCCTTTGTATTGCTCTCTCCTCTGCTCCTAACAGCCCTGCTCTTCTGGGTTGACGCTTCTCCTCGGTTAGTGCTTTCCAGGTGTTAAACAAGTGCTCCCAGTGGCCGACCAGATTACCCAAATCAGCTGTTCGTGATAATAATATTTTTTTGTACGCCGTGTTGGCCCTGTTTGCCTTAGGACTTAATTGCGGATGCCATATTCAAATCCTGGTGGATGTAAAGTAGTTTTCCGGTATATGATGCATATGTCCGCTCCAGTAGCGTAGCCAGGATTTGGCGAAGGGGGGGGAGGGGATTAAAAAAAATTTGCATCGCTAACTTAAAGATGTGATAAATACACAATGACTAGAGGCGTCGCACTATAGGCAAATCACGTAGATCAAACTCGTAGATCTTCGCTTAGAAAAGAGATAATGGAATGAACATTTTTTTATCGTGAAGATAAATGATCATATAATATAGGAAAAGTATAGAGAAGTTACAACAACAATAACTTAACCCTCAAAATACCGTTCAAAATGTCACTTTTTTAATTTTGGATTTTGGCGCCCATTCCACTAGAAAACACTATATTTAATACACCATTAGCACTGTTTCTGAAAGATTTCTCTTTATTTTATCTTAAGACTCGATTCTTGGGACATTGGATGCTGTACCCGAGTGGCCAGATTGGAAAAAGAAAAGCTACCTTTAAACTAATAACTCGTAAACTATCAGCTTTCACAAAAAAAGTTATATAACAAAAATGGTTATGCTGGTCGATATCTTTACGAAAGTGCAGCATTTAACCCTTTAATGCCGAGTCTGTCATATATGAAACGCTTTTTAGCCCTTTCAAGGCAGGGGCAAAATGGTTCTCAATATGTTTTCAACGTACTTTTTATTTATTTTTATTTTATATTTATTTTTATTTTTAATATTTTTATTTTAGTTTTTTTATTTATTTTTTTTTATTATTATTTTACTATGGAAAATTTTCTACGATTAATATCTACGTCAACATGAGAAAAACCACGTTCAAAAGCATATTGAGAACCTTTTTCCTCTGCCTTGAAAGGGTTAAAAAGCGTTTCATATATGATAGACTCTGCACTAAAGGGTTAAATGCTGCATTCCATTATCTCTTTTCTAAGCGAAGATCTACGATTTTGAAAAAAAACTCGTGTTTTGCCTATAGTGCGTCGCCTGTGGGCATTCTTTCATATATGTATGTATATATTTTTTGTCTACTCGGTTATTCCCTGGGGAATTCATGCTTTATTTAAATTAAAAAATTAAATTACTACACCATTTTAATTAATTAGTCTGTAGTCCAGTTTTGTTTTGTAGAAGTTTCGTTAGTATACACTTCAGTTTTTACACATTGAATATATCTGCATATTTATATATTTACGCGTATCTATTTACATTTATTTATGTACAAGTCTACAAAATCTTATTACTTATAAAGCGATTTTTAATCTTCGTTGCTTAACACACATTTTTTCAATTAATTCTTGTGTTGTAATCGGCACATCACTATGTACCGCTAACATCATTAAACCCTTCAGCCGCTCCTTAATTGTATAAAAGAAGGGACAAATATGATAGCATATTCAACAATTGAGTAGTCCACTGCTATGTAAATTTTTGTAGATTTTTAGTTGTTGATGGGTTTCATGTCCACTAACAGCAGAGTGAAACATTTTTCTATACTCTGAAAAAATAGCATGAAATATTAACTACTTGTGCAAAAGTCGCTATAATACCTATTTATACACTTTTAAATGTCTCCTCTTCGTATGAACTTAGAAAACTGCAAGAAAACGTGGTAGTTTCGGTGCCTAGTGGAAGAGGTCGCAAAAAAGAATCAAACCAATCTTCCTGGAGGAGAGTACGCGAAAAGCTAAAAAAAGCTAGCTATGTAAAAGTTACTGTTTCAAAACTTGCAATATTAAATTTTTAAATATAAAATTTGCAAATCTACCATTCTGCAATTTTATTTTTTTTTATGGTATTAGGCTCTTATTTATCCAAATTTTCAGGTAATAAAAAAAGATACAGTTCGGATATTACTTGTTGTCGTAGACGTTTTTTTTTTTTAATTTATTGTTTACTTTTATAAAATCACATAACGCTGTTTGCAAGTGGGCTACTCATATATTCATTAAAAGATAATTTGTCATCCGTCTGAAATAAAAAAAATTTAAATCAGAAGGATAAAATAGTATTGTGTTATTAATTCAAAAGTAAATAATTGTAGTTCAATGACGAAGGGATGCGGATGCGAATGTCAAGTATTTTTAAGAAACAATAAGGTAAGTAAATTAAGTTGTTTAGGCACAGTTGTTGGGAACATTATATTTAATAAAAAGTAATGAGAATTGCATCGGGGCTGAAAATATCGGATGTATCCTCCCGACTTTCATCTTCACTTGAAGAATCTAGCATAATGGTGAGATCGTTGTATAAACAGCGCTTACAAGCCAAACCAGATGTGTCAGGTTTTTCTAAAGCTTTATAAAAAGAATTATTCATTTTCATTCCTTTGGCTGTTTCAGAACCTGTAACGTCATCAGCGTTTTTCGATTTTAGTTTTTGTAATCCATTTTTAATGCTTTTTTCTGCGACTGGTTTGAAAAATTTGTGCTTATAGCGAGCTAAATAGGTGGATATGGAAAATAAATTATTATTTTCCAGGAATGAAAATTTTTAACAAGATTCTGTTTTCAAAGTCGTAGCTGCCAGCCGAGTCGGATTATTTCTTTTAAAAAGCATCCCGATTTTTTATGTGTAAGCATTTGAATTATTAGAATCGCGGATGATGAGGGCCTCAGATAGTAGCGTAATTCTTACTTAAAGGTCAGACCTATATAATTATTTGAGCATCGATTCTCTTTGTATCCAGACGTTGAACATTTCTGCTGGAAACCTCTATTGAAGGAGCTTACTCTTTGACTTTAAATAGCAAACCAGAAAAACAGATGACTATGTTCTCTTTGACGCACGACTGCCCCATTGATAGCTCGGTTGTATAGCTCGGTTGGTTAGCTTAATATGCTTAAAGACAATGGCCCGTAGTCATAGTCAAAATAAAGTCGACTTTAAAGTTAGTTGCAGCTTTTTTGACAGATATCCCATTGAAAATTATGTCAAAAACCTGCAACTAACTTTAAAGTCGACTTTATTTTGACTATGACTACGGGCCATTTTTATCAAAGTTGATAAATATGCCATTTGACCAGTTTTGTTACACAAATACTCCCACGACCACAGACAAAAAATATTGGCCACAATTTGTCGTTTTGGTTGGCATATATACGTTTTATCGGTGCACTTGCACAACATTCGCATTCGCAAAAGCTCCGCATTGACTATTGCGAATGCGAAAGCGAATGCGAATGTTAAAATTCATGAACCAATTAGAACAGATCTGACCGGTTGAGAAGCAGCCATTTGTAATAGCAATTGAGAAAAAAGTGTGCGACGTTCGTAATTTCGAAGTTTGATATTTCTTTTTTGCTTCATTCTTTATGTGTATTTTGTCGGTGGTTTATTTCAGTGATTTTTTGTGCAAATGTAATTAAAATGAAGTGCGCGGTGATTGGATGCCAAAACACGTACAAAAATAATAAATTGGTTAGCACAAACATGTGTACAACATTGCTTGCATTTTTCTTTATGCTTCGTCTTCATATTATTTGTTTACTTTTCACAGAAAATAACATGGCGCCGAAATTACAAACGTCAGCCAGAAAATTACTTTTTTCTTTTGCTTCATCTTGTCAGATCTTGTGTAGTTGGATCATGGTTAAAATGAATGCGGAAGCTCCGCGGTTGCGAGTGCGAATATTCGCAACAACCCTGCTGCGTATGTATAATTGTGTGTGCGTGTGCGCTGTTACGTCTATGGCTGTTGATGTTTAATATGTGCCCAGATGTTTGCTCATGAGTTTGAATA
>NW_023458579.1:110749-116515 GCF_013731165.1 Rhagoletis pomonella
TCAGTTTTATTACAATTTTACAAAATTTGACTTTTTCACTGCTAACATATAGATGTTTGGAAAGGTGATTTGGAGGTGGAAAGGAAATTTGTGCTTATAGCGAGCTAAATAGGTGGATATGGAAAATAAATTATTATTTTCCAGGAATGAAAATTTTTAACAAAATTCTGTTTTCAAAGTCGTAGCTGCCAGCCGAATCGGATTATTTCTTTTAAAAAGCATCCCGATTTTTTATGTGTAAGCATTTGATGATGAGGACCTCAGATAGTAACGTAATTCTTACTTAATTAAAGGTCAGACCTATATAATTATTTGAGCATCGATTCTCTTTGTATCCAGACGATGAACATTTCTGCTGGAAACTCCTATTGAAGGAGCTTACTCTTTGACTTTAAATAGCAAACCAGAAAAACAGATGACTATGTTCTCTTTGACGCACGACTGCCCCATTGATAGCTCGGTTGTATAGCTCGGTTGGTTAGCTTAATATGCTTAAAGACATTTTTATCAAAGTTGATAAATATGCCATTTGACCAGTTTTGTTACACAAATACTCCCACGACCACAGACAAAAAATATTGGCCACAATTTGCCGTTTTGGTTGCCATATAAACGTTTTATCGGTGCACTTGCACAACATTCGCATTCGCAAAAGCTCCGCATTGACTATTGCGAATGCACAGGCGACCTGAAGAAAAATACCAACTTTTACTTAGTCCCCCGCTTGTACTCTATTTAATTATTTAGCTTTTTTTCTTGTTTCGCTTTAATGTAAATACATATCTACCAAGGCAGTAATTGGCATGCCGGCTTATGCGTGTATGCAAATTAGGGATGTAATCTCTTGAAGCTCTTACCTCCAGTTCCAGTTCAGGCAGTTAAGACACGTCCTTACGACCACCGGTAATGCGAAGATCCGTTAAATTTGGACACTGATAACACCGTGCGACAGTCAATTTTGCACACGAAAAAATCAATATATTCACAAAACTGGGGGCCAAATATAGTAAACCTACGTTTTAAGTTTTGCTCTCTGACGTCAGGATTTTTTTTAAAGGACTTTGAAATTTCTAGAATATGATTGAATAAAAAAATTATTCAAAAGATGCGGTGCATTGTAGAATAAAAATATGGGTATCAATTAAGAGGAAAAATTCTGTAGAACAAAAAAATAATAATTTTTGCGTGCACCATGACGAATAAGTATTAAAAATGTCCTTTTAAAACTTTATCCTTGAATATCCTTGCAAATTTTCAATATTTAGTTTTAAAAAAATATATGTCAAGGGCTAATATGTTAACTACCACATCCTCGAATTTCGTCCTTCTAACTTTATTAGTTTTAGATAAAAAAAATTACACTTCTCTTTATGAGATATTGATAGTTACAATATACATAAATGAAGATACTGGAATCATTATTATGGAACCATGTATGCGCTCTAAAATAAAATAAAATACTTTTATTGCTTTGTATACAAGGGCGTAGCCAGCCTTTCATCTAGGGGCTGGAGGTTATATAGAGCGAAAAAACGTTTTTAATTATATTTTTTTGTGTATATAAAATGACATTTTTGGATTTAAGAAAGTATAAGTTTTCTGGTAGCCTTACAACGATACCAATTTTTTAAAAACCGTTTAGTTAGTTTTTTGTTTAAAGTATTTTTCTTTATAAAAAAAGGTATTTTTTGCAAATATGCACACCAGAAGAAAGGGGTTCAATCGCCTTTATAACGATACCAAATTCTTAAAAATCGGTTAGTAATTTCTTTGAAGAAGTTATTTTTTTTTTTATTGTTTTCTCTCAAATTTTTATATACGAAGTATACAAATACGCATATCAGACGAAAGAAGATTTTATTGCGTTAACAACGATATCAATTTATTTAAAATCGGTTAGAAATTTTTTTTTTTTTTAAATATTTCTTTATAAAAAAAGGTATGTTTTTCTTTTAAATGTTTTTTCTCAAATTTTTACATACAAAGTATACAAAGATGCATATCAGAAGAGAAGAACGGGTCTAATAACGTTTACAACGATACCAACTTTTTGAAAATCAGTTCAAAATTGTTTGAAGTATAACGTTTTTAATTTTTCGAAGACCCAACTTTTGCCCCCTTATAGCACCTGTAATATAAGTTTGCAAAAAAAAGTGATAAGCCATTTAAATAAGAGCAAAAGGGGGTCACCGACTGTATTTTTAGTTTTTTAGTTGTTTACATATAATAATAAATAATAATTTTTTACCAAAGATCCTATTTCGAACTTCAAAGGCCCATATCTCGATTTCGGAAGCTAACTTCGAAAAACTGAGAAATGACATTTTTACCTATGACTCAATCTCTTAAAAAAAATTGATTTGGCCCAATACCCAGCTGAGTGCTGTACATTGTAATGATTTTGTATCTTCATATATGTATATTGAACTATGAACATCTTATAAAGAGAAGTGTAAAATTTTTTATCTAAAACTAAAGTTAGAAGGACGAAATTCGAGGAAGTGGTAGTTTAAATATTAGTCCTTGATATATATTTTTTTTCAAAAATAAATATTGGAAATGTTCAAGGATATTCAAGGATAAAGTTTTAAAAGGACATTTTCAACATTTATTCGTCCTGGTGCAACAAAAAATTAAATTTTTGATGTGTATACATCTTTGGTTTCGGTAGGGGTAAAATTTGCGAAGCTGTAACGCATAGCCCAGTAGAAAATTTCGAAGGGCTTTAGAATGTGTATTTCAGCATAAAATTTTAATTTCATTAGAACCACCCTGTGTTTACTTGCTATTGTAAATGGTTACATACATTTTGGCATATGAATAGTAACAGGAAATGCGGTGCGATTGTTTATTACTTCCGATTTCCGCACATGCATAAGTTTGTATGTACATACATATATATGTATGTATGAACTCATTTGGTGCAACTGGTTTTGATATTCGTAGATGGTTTTAGACATAGGTTTAGTAGTCTATTTTGATAAAAAAGGAAGGCGAAAATTTAAAAAAATACTGAAATCATTTTAACTGGGACCGTTGATACTTGATGAACATACATGCATATATGTATGTATAATATACATATGTATGGATGATATAATAGCTCTGATCCAATACTTTTCGTGTTAAATCCTGGAAAAAGTCAAACAGCAAAATCACTCTCTGTACTGAGAGTAAAAAGTGAGTAACAGCAACACGTACGGAACAAAAACAAAAGGCGTGAGTACTGGGTACTCATGAAATTTGATGTGTCAACATATGCGTACGGTAAAGCATTAAAGTCCATTTACATATAAATATAATCTCAATTAAAGCTCGTTAGCTATTAAATTGGTTGTGCTTGTTATTCTCACAACTCGAGGAAAAGTTAAGCTTGTTCTCTATGCCACCCTGGTCACTTTTTTCTGCTACACATATTATGCCACTTAAATATATTTTAACAGAATATTTTATTAAAAATACATCTACAAACCTATTTTCCTTACTAGCGTCAATTTTTTTTACTTTAACATTTGGCATTCCTCCTCTTCTTCGCAAGTATAATCGATAAAACTAGGTTGGACACCAAAAAGTTATCGGTTTAATCTGAGATATTTTTAATTATAATTTTGCATGGCTAATCTCTTTTCTAATAACAGATTAGGGAGTTGAGCTCAAAAATTAGGATAATCTTTTTATATGTAAAGCTATTATTAGGCGATTCAGTTACACACATACAAATGTAGGTTAGGTTAGAAATTAAACATTAATTTCACTTAATTTTATTAATTTTGCTGATTTAATTTGTTTATTCATTTTCATTTTTAATTCTTTTAATACATGAAATTATCGGTATGATTGATAAAATATGATACTTGTATATACTTGTGACTCAAGGACGTTAAAATATCTCGAAAACAACGCATAAATTACTGGTATTGAACTTGTAGTTTGAGCTTTTCTATTTGTATATATTCTTAAATTTAGTTTTTCTTTTAAGAATATGATCTGTCGTTCTGCTTCATCTGTCGCTAGGTTTACGTTAAAGTCATGAATACATATAACATACCGTTTTTCGTTTGCAAAAGGGGAAGCTAAATTCACTTGTTCGGCATTTCGTCTTACTGTCGTATTCTCTTTGTGCAATCTCGTATTAGCTCTGATCCAGTACACAAGCTCTGATCAAGTAGACAAGCTCGCAAAATCGCTGATAAAATACTCGACGCTGTTGGGTCTGGCTCCATGTGCGCCATTGCAGCGACGCCATCAAAAAATATGAACCACACAGTAAACGCTATGGCACCTGCTACTAAATCAAAGGATACTAGTGATATAATTCGAGCTCTCTCAGAGAAAGTCGACAACTTGCAAAACGATATCAAGCGGTTCTTTTCCGCAAACCGCTCTCGCAGTCAATCTCGTAGTCAACCCCATAGTCAATTACGTGGCATACGCAATAACCAACTGTCTTCTACTTCTGAAGAATCGTCTCATCAGACTGTAAGTGAAAAAGATACACTCTGTTATTATCATCAGAAGTTGGCGATAATGCGAACTAGTGTCGAGCTGGTTGCCCCCGTTTTTCTTCAAACTAACAGGGCTGTCGTCGAAAACGCTGACTGCCGAAAGCAAAACTCTTGTCAGCGAAACTCAACCAACTTTCAGTCAAGAAACCCGTCTACATATTTACGATAGAACCTCGCGCATACAGTTTCTCATAGATTCAAGATCAGTGGTGTCAGTGATGCCACGTTCTTTAGTGAACAAAAGATTAGACAGGTAGACTTACTTCTATATGCGGCGAATCAGACTGCGATTAAAACATATGGTAACATCGTAGCTAACTTGAATCGGGGCCTTCGGCGCAGTTTCAAGTGGCCGTTCATAATTGCTGATGTTCGAGTGGACATCATAGGCGCAGATTTTTTAACAAATTACCAATTGCTGGTCGATCTTAAAAACAAGCAATTAATCGATTCCGTAACAGGCCTCGCAACACCTGCATGGTTAACGAAGACGGATCAAGACTCTGTTTCAACGTTGCAGAACATAACAAATCTCCCAGACCTACTTCGAGAATTCATTGATGTAACTAAACCGCCAGTAAGGTTCGTACGCCCAAAACATCAAGTCTGTCATTTGGCAGGTGAAAAATTGGCGACTACTTAAGCAGAAATAAACTTTTTGATCGAACAAGGCATTTGTCGGCCGTCAAAAAGTGCATGGGCTAGTCCATTACATATGGTGGCCAAAAAAGACGGTGCCTGCGGTGGCTACCGTAAATTAAATGCAGTCACCGTGCCGGATCGTTATCCAATTTCCCATTTGTACGATTTTTCCCAGCACCTACACGGAAAATGGTTTTCTCCACGTTGGACTTAGTAAAAGCGTACTATCAGATTCCTATGGCGGAAGACGATGTTAAAAAAACTGCTGTGTGCACTCATTCCGGCCTCATAGAATTTATGTTCATGCCTTTCGGGCTGAAAAAATGCCACACATACTTTTCAAAGATTCATGAATGGTATTTTTCGGGGAATTGATTTTGTATATTGCTACATAGGTGACATAGTCATTATGTCCAACACTATCGCTGAGCATGAGCGGCACCTTCGCACAGTCCTGCAGATTCTCCGCAAACACGGCCTGAGTATCAACGCTAGCAAATGTCAAATTGCCCAATCAGAGGTGAGGTTCCTCAGCTATATAATCAATAAACACGGTATTAAGCCTCCGGCCGATCGCGTGGCAACCATTGTTTTCTGGGCGTTATCAATTACTATCGTA
>NW_023458579.1:116615-122491 GCF_013731165.1 Rhagoletis pomonella
CTCAATTAAAGCTCGTTAGCTATTAAATTGGTTGTGCTTGTTATTCTCACAACTCGAGGAAAAGTTAAGCTTGTTCTCTATGCCACCCTGGTCACTTTTTTCTGCTACACATATTATGCCATTTAAATATATTATAACAGAATATTTTATTAAAAATACATCTACAAACCTATTTTCCTTACTAGCGTCAATTTTTTTTACTTTAACATTTCACATTCCTCCTCTTCTTCGCAAGTATAATCGATAAAACTAGGTTGGACACCAAAAAGTTATCGGTTTAATCTGAGATATTTTTAATTATAATTTTGCATGGCTAATCTCTTTTCTAATAACAGATTAGGGAGTTGAGCTCAAAAATTAGGATAATCTTTTTATATGTAAAGCTATTATTAGGCGATTCAGTTACACACATACAAATGTAGGTTAGGTTAGAAATTAAACATTAATTTCACTTAATTTTATTCATTTTGCTGATATAATTTGTTTATTCATTTTCATTTTTAATTCTTTTAATACATGAAATTATCGGTATGATTGATAAAATATGATACTTGTATATACTTGTGACTCAAGGACGTTAAAATATCTCGAAAACAACGCATAAATTACTGGTTTTGAACTTGTAGTTTGAGCTTTTCTATTTGTATATATTCTTAAATTTAGTTTTTCTTTTAAGAATATGATCTGTCGTTCTGCTTCATCTGTCGCTAGGTTTACGTTAAAGTCATGAATACATATAATATATACATATATATATATACCGTTTTTCGTTTGCAAAAGGGGAAGCTAAATTCACTTGTTCGGCATTTCGTCTTACTGTCGTATTCTCTTTGTGCAATCTCGTATTAGCTCTGATCCAGTACACAAGCTCTGATCAAGTACACAAGCTCGCAAAGATCGCTGATAAAATACTCGACGCTGTTGGGTCTGGCTCCATGTGCGCCATTGCAGCGACGCCATCAAAAAATATGGACCACACAGTAAACGCTATGGCACCTGCTACTAAATCAAAGGATACTAGTGATATAATTCGAGCTCTCTCAGAGAAAGTCGACAACTTGCAAAATGATATCAAGCGGTTCTTTTCCGCAAACCGCTCTCGCAGTCAATCTCGTAGTCAACCCCATAGTCAAGTACGTGGCATACGCAATAACCAACTGTCTTCTACTTCTGAAGAATCGTCTCATCAGACAGTAAGTCAAAAAGATACACTCTGTTATTATCATAAGAAGTTGGCGATAATGCGAAAAAGTGTCGAGCTGGTTGCCCCCGTTTTTCTTCAAACTAACAGGGCTGTCGTCAAAAACGCTGACTGACGAAAGCAAAACTCTTGTCAGCGAAACTCAACCAACTTTCATTCAAGAAACCCGTCTACATATTTACGATAGAACCTCGCGCATACAGTTTCTCATAGATTCCTGATCAGTGGTGTCAGTGATGCCACGTTCGGTAGTGAACAAAAGACTAGACAGGCAGACTTACTTCTATATGCGGCGAATCAGACTGCGATTAAAACATATGGAAACATCGTAGCTAACTTGAATCTGGGCCTTCGGCGCAGTTTCAAGTGGCCGTTCATAATTACTGATGTTCGAGTGCCCATCATAGGCGCAGATTTTTTAACAAATTACCAATTGCTGGTCGATCTTAAACACAAGCAATTAATCGATTCCGTAACGGGCCTCGCAACACCTGCATGGTTAACGAAGACGGATCAAGACTCTGTTTCAACGTTGCAGAACATAACAAATCTCCCAGACCTACTTCGAGAATTCATTGATGTAACTAAACCGCCAGTAAGGTTCGTACGCCCAAAACATCAAGTCTGTCATTTGGCAGGTGAAAAATTGGCGACTACTTAAGCAGAAATAAACTTTTTGATCGAACAAGGCATTTGTCGGCCGTCAAAAAGTGCATGGGCTAGTCCATTACATATGGTGGCCAAAAAAGACGGTGCCTGCGGTGGCTACCGTAAATTAAATGCAGTCACCGTGCCGGATCGTTATCAAATTTCCCATTTGTACGATTTTTCCCAGCACCTACACGGAAAAACGGTTTTCTCCACGTTGGACTTAGTAAAAGCGTACTATCAGATTCCGATGGCGGAAGACGATGTTAAAAAAACTGCTGTGTGCACTCATTCCGGCCTCATAGAATTTATGTTCATGCCTTTCGGGCTGAAAAATGCCACACATACTTTTCAAAGATTCATGAATGGTATTTTTCGGGGAATTGATTTTGTATATTGCTACATAGGTGACATAGTCATTATGTCCAACACTATCGCTGAGCATGAGCGGCACCTTCGCACAGTCCTGCAGATTCCCCGCAAACACGGCCTGAGTATCAACGCTAGCAAATGTCAAATTGCCCAATCAGAGGTGAGGTTCCTCAGCTATATAATCAATAAACACGGTATTAAGCCTCCGGCCGATCGCGTGGCAACCATTGTTTTCTGGGCGTTATCAATTACTATCGTAGATGTTTACCACGGTATTCTCAAATTCAAGCACCTCTAACAGAATTGCTGAAAGACTTCAAGAAGAACGACAAACGAGTGGTAAACTGAACAGCTGAGCTCAGTGCTGCTTTTGACGCTTGCAAACGCAGCGTAGCGGAAGCCGTGCAACTGGCGTATCCTGCACTAGAGGCTAAAATGGCACTGGTGTGTGACGCATCTGACATAGCTATGGGTGCAGTTCTGGAACAGCAGGTCGACGAGGAGTGGCGACCCCTTGGTTTTTTTTTTTAAAGTTGAGCGACTCGGAGAAAAGGTACCGCACGTATGACCGAGAGTTGCTGGCAATTTATGAGGCGATTAAATATTTCAAACACTTGGTTGAAGCATGCATCTTTGTCATTAAAACCGATCACAAGCTTTCAAGCAACGATTGGAAAAGGCATCACCTCGGCAGCAACGGGTATATCTCGCAATTTTCCACTACTATTGTCCATGTCAAAGGCGAAAAAAACGTGGTCGCAGATGCTCTGTCGAGGCTTTACGCTATCAACATGCCCACAGCAGTAAGTCTGGCTCACATCGCAGAGGCTAAGGTGACTGACCCTGAACTAACCGTGTTACTAGGTGGAAGCACTTTTTAAAACTACAGACGGTAAGGTACGATGATAATGTGTCACTGCATTGCGATATGTCGATTGGCTAGGTGCGTCCTTATGTACCCAAAACTTTGCAACACCAAGTTTTTTCTTCGGTCCAGGCCCTCTCTCTTCCGAGTGGCAGAGCAACGTTTCATCAGATACGTCAAACATATTTCTGGCCGTCAATGAATAAGGATGTAATCCAGTGGTGTAGGAGTTGTGTGCCGCGTCAACGTGCAAAAATCAGCAGACACAATCACCTTACGCCGGAGTAGATCATCGTTCCTGATAACAGATTCGACCATGTTCATCTGGACATTGTGACCATGCCGTTCCAGCGCAATTTCCGGTACTGTCTTACGATGATCGATCGGTTTTCTCGTTGGCCGGAAGCCATACCATTACCAAACATTACTGCGGAAACCGTTGCGATAGCGTTTTGGACACACTGGGTAGCACGTTTTGGGACTACTAAAACTATAACTACGGACCAAGGGACACAGTTTAAGTCCGCGATTTTCAAGGAACTCGCCAAATTGATGGGAAGCAATCACATTCATACTACTGCTTATCACCCACAGTCAAATGGGTTGATCGAACGGTGGCACAGTACGTTTAAAGCCGCACTCATGTGCAACAACGAGTTGCCTTGGCCTGAACTGCTACCAACCGTATTACTAGGGTTGCGTACGTGTTTTAAGGAGCCCTTGGGAGCGTCAACAGCAGAAATGTTATATGGAGCGCAACTTCGGGTACCTAACGAATTTTTTGACGACGTCGAGTCAGACATGAGATCGACGACATTTCTAAATTTTCTTCGAAGGCATATACGACGAATACGACCAACTCCAATGAATCACCATACCAAGGAGAAAATATTTTTACTAAGAGGTATCGAACACTGTTCGCATATTTTCATGTAGGGTCTACAAGGTAAAAATCAACGACAAGGAAGCAGGCATATCAGTGGATCGGCTTAAACCAGCGTTCGTGATTAGAAACGACCACGACCAGAACTCTCGACACCAATCCGAAGAATCAGCGCAGACAGTCGGGAGACAACCTCGTGTACGTTTCGACCAGTCGTGACTTGGTTATTGGAAAGGAAGTACTGTGACGAGTCTGCCAATACAACCAGATGGCAACACCATCGATTATCGAAATCTTCCCTGCAAGAAGCCTGACCTATGATTATCGGTTAAATTAGTGGGAAAACTGACTGAAACTTTTCGTCAGTTTAGCGGTTTGTTTTGTATGGGCTTGGGGAAAAAACTGACCACTTCTCCGGGCGTGTGCTAGTAGAGTATGTTCACTCGCTCACACATGTCATCTAGTTGGTGATGTACAAGTGAGTTTAGCGATGAAACTATTGGGAAAATATCGCGATAATTAGTGTTTTTTACCACTATTCTAACCTCTAAATAATTGATAAATTAGTGAATAGATGCCAGCGAAATGTCCAAAAATACATGAAACCAAAATAAAAAATACAATTCGATTTTGTTTATGTGTTTGTTTTATTTGTAAAAATATATTTTCGAATATTAACTCAATTTCGCAAGCTTTTTCAGAGCTACTGAGCTCAGACAATTCTTCTCATTTTTAATCGGGGCCTGAATTTTCGTCGCTGAATGCACTGATTTCTATAAATTCTTTCTTTAAATTCACTGACTTCTTCTCTATTTTGCACCACAGCTAACAATAAAGTAAAATATTCTTTGATGTATGTGTGTATGTATGCGAGCGTACAATCGATAGTTTATTTTCGTCAGCCGTTTTTTGCAGGGTTCTTTGGTAAATGTATCGAAAACTCGACTTCATGCATTTCCTAGTACATTTTCTTATATGCATTTTTAGCTCCTGTAACTAAGGATTTTCACTTTTAAATAAAACCTATGGGTACGGTTTAGTACGTTGCCGACCTATTTCGAGGTGTTGCGCCCAAAGGGGTGACCCGATCAAAACTTGTAGCAAAGGGTCTAAACATTATTTTAACACCCACTTTTGTAATTTTTGGTCACTAATTTATTTACAAATTGGGTTAGAAATATGCCCTTTTTTGTAAAGTTCGGAAATTAGCGTAAATTTATCACTCCTATTCTCCTTAAAGCAGCCACTTCAGCAATATATTTTTATATTCTCCTTCACTTTACACTTTACTCGATGAGTTATAACTTTCTTTATGACTTTAATATTAACCAATTAATCACAATTTATTAAATAAAAACACCTTCTAAATCATGCGTCTGACTTTGGTTGCATATGCAAATTAAATGGCGGAGTTCAGCTGTCAAACTCCAAAATATGCAAAAGAATGAGAGACAAAAGAAAATAGGATATAACCCTGTAAGCATTAAAAATATACAAAGGTGTTCTCTACAAAAGGCGTTCAGCTCCTTTTCTTCGCAAAACAAAAAGGAGAATTCTACTGCCTGAGGGTTATAATCTAGATGTTTTCAAAAGCTACAAAATTTCCATAAATAAGTTTCTTTTGATATACATTAACAGTTGCAAATCATTTACACTGGATCACAAAAATTCAGTTTTATTACAACTTTGAAAAGTTTAACTTTTTCACTGCTTACATATAGATGTTTTCAAAAGTTGCAAAATTTCCATAATAAAGTTAAGCGATTTTAACAATATTATACTCAAAATAAAGGTAATGGATTTGCATTTATTTTGATATAAATTACCAGTTGCAAATCATTTACACAGGTCCACAAAAATTCAGTTTTATTACAATTTTACAAAATTTGACTTTTTCACTGCTAACA
>NW_023458579.1:122591-130285 GCF_013731165.1 Rhagoletis pomonella
AAAAGGCGTTCAGCTCCTTTTCTTCGCAAAACAAAAAGGAGAATTCTTTGGCAACACAGAAAGGAGAATTCTACTGCCTGAAGGTTATAATCCCTAATTGCGGCCGAAGGCCGCCTACGCAGAAAGGTATTCTCTGCAAAAGGTGTTAAGCCCCCCTTCTTTGGCAACACAGAAAGAAGAATTCTACTGCCTGAGGGTTATAATCCCTAAGTGCGGCCGAAGGCCGCCTACGCAGAAAGGTGTTCTCTGCAAAAGGTGTGCAGCTCCCCTTCTTTGGCAACACAGAAAGGAGAATTCTGCTGCCTGAGGGTTATAATCCCTAAGTGCGGCCGAAGGCCACCTACGCAGAAAGGTGTTCTCTGCGAAAGGCGTTCAGCCCCCCTTCTTTCGCCTGATAACCACCTTGGGATAACTTCTTTTATTTAAAAACCCCACAGATTCTTTTAGTTGGGTTATATTCCACTTCAAACTGCTCAATTTCCCTCGGTAAATGCTGTTTTTCCCCCATTTTCAAACGGTTCCCCAGGGGTCTGTGGGAGGCCCCGAAGAGGGGGGTGCGACTTTTCGTAAAGTGGGGCTGTCCCCTTTGGAATGGGGGAGGTTTAGGGGGACACGCCCCCTCCCCCTCCGCCCCCACCCCCAAAACTACCTGCAAATAACTAAACATTTCCCAAACCTATTTTTATTGGTCTAGTATTAAAAAATTGGGTATTATAATTGTTTCAATCGACGCATTAAATCCCACAAATATATTTTTACATACACACGTGGTTGCTTAATTTCTTATTATTAGTTGCATATATGTAGATGCTTTCAAAAGTTGCAAAATTTCTATAAAAAAGTTAAGCGATTTTAACAATATCATAATCAAAAGAAAGGTAATGGAATCACCTTTCTTGTGATGCATATTAACAGTTGCAAGTCATTTACACTGGTTTTCAAAAATTCAGCTTTATTACAATTTTCCAAATTTTGACTTCTTCACTGCTTACATATGATGTTTACAAAAGTTGCAAAATTTCCATAAAAAGGTTAAGTGATTTTAACGATATTATACTCAAAAGAAACGTAATCGATTTACCTTTCTTTTGATTTATATTAACAGTTGCAAATCATTTACAGTGGTTCACAAAAATTCAGTTTTATTACAATTTTGCAAAATTTGACTTTTTCACTGCTATCATATAGAGGGTTTTAAAAGCTACAAAATTTCCATAAATAAGTTTAACAATTTTAACAATATTATACTCAAAAGAAAGGTAGTCGATTTACCTTTCTTTTGATATACATTAACAGTTGCAAATCATTTACACTGGATTACAAAAATTCAGTTTTATTACAACTTTGCAAAGTTTAACTTTTTTACTGCTTACATATAGATGATTTCAAAAGTTGCAAAATTTCCATAATAATGTTAAGCGATTTTAACAATATTATACTCAAAATAAAGGTAATGGATTAGCATTTCTTTTGATACAAATTAACAGTTGCAAATCATTTACACAGGTCCACAAAAATTCAGTTTTATTACAATTTTACAAAGTTTGACTTTTTCACTGCTAACATATAGATGTTTGGAAAGGTGCAACATTTTTATAAAAGTAAAGCAATATTATAATCAAAAGAAAGGTATTCGATTTACCCTTCTTTTGATGTATATTAACAGTTTTAAATCATTTATAAACTCAGTTTTCTGATGATGCTGCCGTTGAAGGTGCTGATGGTGAAGCCAAATCTGTAAACAAACAAAAATAAAGATGCGTAAAAAAATCGTAACAAACTTCCGATACTCTTAAAGATTTCGGGAGCATTTGTTTGCGGGGTATGTATTTAAGTGCATGTGTATGTATACGCGGATATGCAAACAAAGCAAAACAGGCGATAATTTGACATAGCCGTCAAGAATGATAGAATACAAGATTGCGCCAATCGAGCTGAGAGCAACTGGCCATGACGTCAAAATATACCAGAATGAGAGAGCAAAGACAAATTCAATAAGAAAAAGAAGAAGAATCGAACAGCTGGGGCGAAATTGAAAGGTTTGTTTACAAAGTGCATAATGAATCGCGGATTTACGGAATTATTTAATTTTAAATGGTAAATTAGTTGTTTAAAAGTAAATAATGTGTACTTATTAAATGCAATGCAAATCGCTGAAAGTGTTAAAACACTGCAATCATTATAATGATTTGCATTTTTTCAGTAATTGGACAAATACCAGCGGGCAGCCAGCGGGTCAGTTGCTGGTAACAATATGCAGAACGATTCCACGGTGATCGTTGCATCGTCGTCAATTAGTGAAATCAGTAACCAAGCTTTTAAAATAAAGGAAAACCTCCTCCTCCGCTATACATATAATAACTTTCATTATTTAGCTACTTTTCCGGCAACCGCAACAAACGCTGGCCCAAGCCTACAAATTTTTGCCAGCAACTGATCCGCTGGCTGCCCACTGGCATTTGGTCAACTACTAAAAAATGCACTTTGTAAACAAACCTTTTGGGTGTCGGCCACATCAAGCGGCTCATCTGGATGAAATGAAAAGGCTATTAGATGTAATTCAGAAACGTGCTCCCGATGGTGAACATCAGTTCAAAGAAAAGTCAAATGTGTTGGAAATGGCGCAGCTTATCATACGCCAGTTGTCGGATAAGGCCAATGTAAACCATGGCGGCAATCGTATAGATACCTTGACGCAGACGCAATTTATGTACGAGCAACAGATTAGAGACTTACAAGTAAGTTAGAAGTAGAAGTGCATTTGAAGATGTTTACATTATTATGTTTACGCATTTCTTACAGGCTATGGTGCAACAATTGACCTATGCCAAAGAAAGGAATTTATGATGGTCACAAATATATTGGCAAAAACATAGCAAGTGCATATGCCAAGTTGGAAAAATTGACAATGCGTGAGTATAAAATGAATAGGTGTTCTTAATTATAAATATTACTTTACATTTTCTTTTGCAGTGGCCAAAAAGAAGAATCTTTTTCATGATCGACCGCAAGAGATTCAAGAATTGACTTACATCATGGTGTATGCGTTACAATCTAAACTAGCCAGCATGGGCACCGACTTCAAACAGATACTAGAAGTGCGTATAGAAAATCTCAAACAACAAAAATCGCGTCGGGATCAATTCGGGCAGTCACCAATTGCTGCTAGCACTGTTCGCTCGAGTACAGTGAAACAGGGCTCCTTGCTAATAACGAATATGTTTGTGACACGACAAGATTTTAACAAGTTCAGAGGCGCGGTCTTAAAGTTGTGGGTTTTTAAATACATAAACATATAATATCCTATTCATATACATACATATAAATCACACTAATGTAATAATGAAATTAAGTCTTATATGCCACGTGAAACACGAAAGCTTTTAGAAGCAGTCAGGTAGGGTTAGACACTAATTCTGCCAATAATAAAATTACTTCACTTAGTTTCCCTTTTTTCAAAATTTTGTGTAATAAAACGAGAACCGATTTATGTAATCACAAATATATAAAGAAAAGTTTAAAACTAAATTATAGAGATATTGTCATTGGTAATAAGTACATGTGCTTGTTTATTAATAATTCAAATATTATGTTCAAAGAAATTTAAGTGAAAGGTATGCAATTTCAAGAAAAAAGCAATTGCTTAGTTTTTATGCATACGGCTTAACATTTCCGGTAGGAAGCAAAAGGTCAGTATGTATAAATAAAAAGCTTTATCAGGGGAACGTGTTATATTTTGAAATAGCAAATAAATAAAAAATACATCGTAATGAAATGTTGCCGTTTATTGCATGTGTTCTGATGCCGGATTCAATTTATAGGTCTTTGCAAACAAAGAATACAAATTGCGCCAAATTTAGTAAATCCATTACAGTTATGTTTGTTAACATTTTAACATGTAAAAACTAGGGAGATGTTTTATATAAGCAAGGTGTTGTATACTGTCGTACTGTTGTATGTCATAAACTTCAAACGGCTAAAACTGTATTTAAGGAATTCGCTAGCTAATATAAAAGTTTTATTATGAAATTTCACACACACTTTAAAAATAGTTGGTGGTGATTTAGGCAACCTCACATACGCGGTTTTGCATTATCATGATACGCGGTTTTGCATTTTGTTAATACGCGGTTTTGTACTTTAGACGACGATGTGTACATTTCTTATTCGTTATCACGACAGTCAAAAATTGATCTCTTTGTTAATTTTTTGTGGCCCTGAAAAGGGCCTTTTGTGTATATATGGTATTGTGTATGTAGACCCAGATAAGCTTATATAAAGCATTTGATCCCTTTGTAAATTCTTGCGGCCCTGAAAAGGGCCCTTTATGTATACAAACACAGAGAAGCTAATGTTTGCTCCAGTAGATCGCTCACAATGGTTTTGTACACTTGCTGCTGGGCTTCCTTGTCAGGATCTGGTATTTCCGCAGTAGGATTGAAAATGGTCGGCACAACGCCCCGCTTTAGTTTACGCTTTGTAGCGTAGCCTAACACAATTTAAAACATATATTTTAATAAAATTCAGTATTAATGAAAAGTGAAAAATATAAGCTTCCGGGGGGTGTCACAGTTACGATGAGGGCGGCGTGCTCACGAAATCCAATAAGCGTATATTGGCGAATTAAATAGTATAACTTACCCATTTTATATTGAAGCTCGTTCTCGAAGTCATCAGTGGTGAAGTGTTTTACACAGATGACGCTGGTTCGGGTGTTGAAATCTGTTGGTCTCCGGCAGAACTGGATCCACTTTTCCACCAACTCAATGTCGGCCGGAAAAGTAAAAAAACTGCACCCAGATCCTTTGGCAATAACACTATCACAATTACCTACTGTACACCTAATTTTTTTTCTTTAATTTATAACTTTTTTATAAGTTTTCACAAAAAACAAAACAACGCTCAAAATCTTTCGAATTTGTAAATTTGTAAAGTTGAAATAACCTAAAATGTCACGAACCAGAAAATGTAAACAAAAGTATTGTGTGACGTTAGCGAATGGGTGGATGCTGTCAAATCGACGAAGAGAGGATTAGCGGTCCGCGAATGGCGCGACCTTTATTTTCTGGATCGTGGTATACATATGTATACATACGTATACGGTATGTATATATACAGTAAACCACCCTGCAAGACGGGACCAAGGCACATAAATACAGGTAGAAGCCATTTTTACGTTGCTCTCATGAGAAAGAAACCTTTAAGCTTCAACTTCTTTTCCTTTTATTTCCTATATTTCGTTACACTTTGAATATCATGCAGTTTTTTTAATGTTCGTTTTTAATTAACATTTGAATTTTTGTAGTATTGTGCGATTTATACTTAGTGTATGTCTTAAAAATGCAACTCCTGAAGCGTTGTTTTTTATGTGGTGTTCTTCGCGTAAGGAGAGTTGCGAAAGCAGCTGTGGGACAGAGCCTTGCTGTGCGTTAAACATTTTAAATCAGCAGATTTCATAAATGCACCGGGAGGTACCGGAATGGCACGTTTGATGACAAGTGCGGTTCCTATGACCCTTATGCCGGAAAGTCCCTCCAACAACACTGTAACTCATAAATCAAAAACAGAAAACAACATACAAATTAACAAATTTTAACTAAAGAAAATAAATAAATAAAAATAAACTTCAAATTAACTAAACAAAGTAATTTGAACGCTTACTATCCTAAATCTGTTCAAGAGAAAAGGAGACGACGAATGTTGTATTCATATATGTAGCAAGTTGCAAATGTCAAAATCAAATTTGACAAATCATTGTGAAATCCATATATTTCAATTTCTGTGGTAAAAGCGTGTGAAATTTTATCCGTGCGTTTCAAGATAAAAGGTGGTGAAGAAAATTAATTAATTAAACAAATAAAAGAAAAATGAACAAAAAAAGTTTCCAGAATTATGTGAGCTTAGAAAAAAGAAAGTTTTTAGAGAATGCTAAGCGCTTTAAAATGGAATGCATTGCTCCATTTAGTGCTAATAGTCAAGGGACCAATAATTGTGGAGAAAAGTCCAATAGTTCTTCGTATAGTGCTCAATTTAGTAATTCCGTTGTTGTCCATTATTCCAATTGCGAAAAAGCAATGAATAGTACTCCGCCCAGTGCTCCTGCTGAAATTGCAGATGATTCCAATCGCGAAGAAGGAATGTGTAGTGCCTCTTCGTTGTATAATCTTACAGCTAATCCTGCACAAGTGCCCAGTAGTTCATCTTATGAAGAAGATATGTGTAGTGATAGTTCAGATGTCATAAAAAAAATAAGTGATTCGTGCCCCAGGGATACAGATAAATGCAGGGAGTTAAAGGCTCCCTTAGTGATTTACTTCATACGTTAACTAAAATAGGTGTTACCGATATAACTGTGTCAGCAAAAACGCTATTAGGAACGAATAAGAAATAAGTTGAAATAATGACAATTCCAGAAGGCGAGTTTATATATTTACGTATTCAAAACTATTTCGAATCCGGTCAATTCAGATACTTAGAAGCAGCTACAGAAATTTTAATTGATGTAGGAATAGATGGGTTGAAATTGTTTGACAGCTCTCGTAGAGTTTTGTGGGCAATACTTGGAGTAGAGATGGGCACGGGCCGGAATATTTGCTGTCAGCACGAAGTCGTGCGTGCATGGGCCTTCAGTAAAATTTCATAAAAGCACGAATAAGCACGAAAAAGCCCGTTGCTAATACTACAAATTTAGATGAGCTTTAGTTTTTATACAAAAAAAAAAATTCATATGTATTTAAAAATCTTTTGATAACAGAAAAGCAAAAAAAGAAATATTTGGAAACCGATAGAAAAAATAAGATCCTTAGTAGTTTTGTTTACATATATGTACATAAAATACCTTCCACCTTTTCTACTTCCCAGAAAATTTATTATAAAAATCTTTGATGTAAAAAATTGATTCGCTTAAGTAAATATACATATGTATGTACATAAACACAAAATTAAAAATATGCACATATGTATACATACATACAATAAAAGTTGGCTCTTTATTTCCGGGCTGGGGCGTGTCCCGTCGTGCCGGGCCGGGCCGGGCCGGGCCCCACTAAAATTTTTAACGTGCGGGCTCGTGCGTGTTTTTGAAAGTTGATTTTGCACTCGTGCCGGGCCGGGCCATCTCTAACTTGGAGCGATAGTCGGCTTTCCAAAACAGAGTCCCTTTACTATAGCTTGCTTTTCAAGAATGAGCAAACCAAAAAATGTAGACGATTTCTGAAAAGAATTCTGTGAAGAAGTGGCTTCTTTGAGAGCAAATGGACTGAAAGTGGGTTCAAGATCAGTTCCCAAAAAGTTTAATGATCGTGTCTTTGCGAATATCTAACAAAAACAATTAGAATCTAGCACAATGGCGAGATCGTTGTTTCAACAGCGCTTACGAGCCAAACCAGATACATATGTCATGTTGATTCAGAATTTGGAGAACCTGTAACTTTATCAGCACTTTTCGATTTTAGTTTTTGTAATTCATTTTTAATACTTTTTTCTGCGACTGCTTTAAAAAATTTGTGCTTATAGCGAGCTACATAGGTGGATATGGAAAATAGATTATTATTTTTGAACAAAATTCTGTTTTCAAAGTCGTGGATCAAAATATAGTTATTTTTTTTAAAGCACCCCGTTTTTTATAAGCATTTGAATAACAGTCCAAAAGCGAAGGCAGAGCCGATGTTCGCATTATGAGAGTAAAAGATGTA
>NW_023458579.1:130385-131882 GCF_013731165.1 Rhagoletis pomonella
CATAAAAAAAATAAGTGATTCGTGCCCCAGGGATACAGATAAATGCAGGGAGTTAAAGGCTCCCTTAGTGATTTACTGCATACGTTAACTAAAATAGGTGTTACCGATATACCTCTGTCAGCAAAAACGCTATTAGGAACGAATAAGAAATAAGTTGAAATAATGACAATTCCAGAAGGCGAGTTTATATATTTAGGTATTCAAAACTATTTCGAATCCGGTCAATTCAGATACTTAGAAGCAGCTACAGAAATTTTAATTGATGTAGGAATAGATGGGTTGAAATTGTTTGACAGCTCTCGTAGAGTTTTGTGGCCAATACTTGGAGTAGAGATGGGCACGGGCCGGGCTTTGGGCAGGTGCCCACCGGGCCCCTGCGTAAGCCCGCGTGTACGGGCCGGAATATTTGCTGTCAGCACGAACTCGTGCGTGCATGGGCCTTCAGTAAAATTTCATAAAAGCACGAATAAGCACGAAAAAGCCCGTTGCTAATACTACAAATTTAGATGAGCTTTAGTTTTTATACAAAAAAAAAATAGTACATATATATTTAAAAATGTTTTGATAACAGAAAAGTAAAAAAAGAAATATTTGGAAACCGATAGAAAAAATAAGATACTTAGGAGTTTTGTTTACATATCTGTACATAAAATACCTTCCACCTTTTCTACTTCCCACAAAATATATTATAAAAATCTTTGATTTAAAAAATTGATTCGCTTAAGTAAATATACATATGTATGTACATAAACACAAAATTAAAAATATGCACATATGTATACATACAATAAAAGTTGGCTCTTTATTTCCGGGCTGGGGCGTGTCCCGTCGTGCCGGGCCGGGCCCCACTAAAATTCTGAACGTGCGGGCTCGTGCGTGTTTTTGAAAGTTGATTTTGCACTCGTGCTGGGCCGGGCCCATCTATAGCTTGCTTTTCAAGAATGAGCAAACCAAAAAATGTAGACGATTTCTGAAAAGAATTCTGTGAAGAAGTGGCTTCTTTGAGAGCAAATGGACTGAAAGTGGGTTCAAGATCAGTTCCCAAAAAGTTTAATGATCGTGTCTTTGCGAATATCTAACATCTAACATCCGCGGATGCGAATGCGGATGTCAAGTATTTTTAAAAAACAATTACAATCTAGCATAATGGCGAGATCGTTGTTTCAACAGCGCTAACGCGCCAAACCAGATACATATGTCATGTTGATTCAGAATTTGGAGAACCTGTAACTTTATCAGCACTTTTCGATTTTAGTTTTTGTAATTCATTTTTAATACTTTTTTCTGCGACTGCTTTAAAAAATTTGTGCTTATAGCGAGCTACATAGGTGGATATGGAAAATAGATTATTATTTTTGAACAAAATTCTGTTTTCAAAGTCGTGGATCAAAATATAGTTATTTTTTTTAAAGCACCCCGTTTTTTATAAGCATTTCAATAACAGCCACGAAGCCGATGTTCGCATTATGAGAGTAAAAGATGTACTGTCGAAATGTA
>NW_023458579.1:131982-137582 GCF_013731165.1 Rhagoletis pomonella
GGATTTGGCTTCATTTTTTCGCTACAGCAGGGGAACTTGTACAATTAAATAACACAATTAACTGTAAATATTTGATTTAAATTAAGATATGGGTAAGGTACTTTTATCATACGAGTTGTATGTACGTATTCCCAAATTATTTTGAAAAAAAATGTCCTTTATTTTACGTTGGTTAATATGGTCACCGTAGATATGGATCACGATCCATCAATACTGCATGCTACACCGTCAATAAATATCGCGATACTTGGATCACGTCAATAAATACTGACCGTGTGACAGGGTCCTATAATTGGGACGGTCGGTAGGAGAAAAAATCATTACGCGCGTTAAAATTGGTGGAGGAAATTTTATATGGTATCTACCTTCTTTAAATTTAAACAATCGTTTGATTCTTATTGTTGAAATTGTTTCCAGACATATTTAAAACCGAAGGACGACTAGCATTTGAAAAAAATGTTAGAAAGTCAATTGACCTGGCCCATAATCGGCTTAAGCAAAAATTCCGATAAAGCCAAAATAAACGAAATAAGTATAATAATAATATGTAGCTTTAATATTTTCATGTTCAAACCCATTAATGAAGTATTACACAGGGCAACACTGATTTTTATGCGTCAAATGTTAAAGCTGTTTTTGATATACTTTCATGTGCTGATTACGTAAAATCTATCTATGTAAGACTTCTGGTAGGCCTAACAGACATATACCAGAAGTCTATCTAAGATTTGTGGTAGGCCTAGCAGACATATACCTGAAGTCTATTTAAGATTTATGGTGGGCCTAACAAACATATACCAGAAGTCGAACAATTATTTTTGGTAGGCCTAACTGAGTTATACCTGAAATCAATCTAAGACTTCTGGTATGCCTAATGGATATATACGGGAAGGCTTACAGGCTAACCTAATATTCGCGGCTTGCGTTTTGGTACGCATGCCGTCGAATTTGTTTTTTTGCGTCACCCGAAATTGACTTGCATGCGTTTGCATTTGATTTCATTGAGCGAAACGTCAAATCAAAATGTCAGGCAGAACAAACATTGGAAATTGAGTAGCTTCATACGCACGCCGTTCAATTTCGGTTGATCTCATACAAGTTGCATGTGCATGAGAAATTTTTGACAATAAATTGGCGGCGTGCGTGAATATTAGGTTAGCCTGTTAGGTAAATGTCCATTAGTAGTTTTAGGTATTTAATCATGTAATTACCTGTTAGTCCTAACGCGTGTGAGCGGCCAAGGTGTATATACGTACACAAGGGTTTCTGGTTCAATCAGTATGAAGAAGCTAATAGAAACTCGTCATAGAGGCTACCTAATATTTCTATAAACGAACTAACTAATATATCTGTGAAACTTTAAGTGATTTAGCTAGTAGTATTCTTTCAGGGCAGCCATATGCTTATTTGAAAATTAATACATGAAACCATGATAAAAACATTACAAGGTAAATTTATTCTCTCAATTCGTCGGCCATGATTTTTTTCTGAAGTTTGCCAACATTTTAAAATCATATAAAATTTAAAATAAAAATATTAAATTGTTCACAATTGTTGTTGTTTGAGATTGAAAATGAGAATGTGTGTGTGAGTTGAAGTTTTGATTTTAAAATTATATTGTTGGCAAACGTCAGACTGCCTCTCAGTGGTTTTACCTTGTTATGTTTTTATCATGCATGAAACAATGTTCATGTACATGATACAAAAAAAGAAGGTAGTTTCACATTGAAAATTTTTGACATAAGCTGTGCTTATGACGTTTACACTTTTCGTAAAATGGTCAAGTAGCACTGCTTCCTCAACCAATTATTGTTTTAGAAATTTTAATATTTTTTAGGCAACTTCTTATGCATTAAAAAGCAATAACACGCAAGGTAAATTTACCTATTTTATCGTATTGATTTGAAATACCTAATTATCTTACCGCAAACAAATGTGGCATTATCTGCAGTGTTACACGAAATATTTCATATTATATCTGACTCTAAGAAATTAAGATATAAGATGTTGCTTTAATTTGGATCCTCTTTAGTGGAAATATGAATAATAGAATGGTTAAAAAGTAGCTTATCGTTAAGGAAAGCACCATGGAAGCATACAATTAGTTGTGATAACGCATGATGTAGTCATGAAGAGGGAGGTAAAAAACTGCCTAAGGGCCGTTTGCACCATGTCTAGTTAATTCTAACTCCCAGTTAAACATCTTTATCGACGTTATCGACACCCATCATATAACATGTGATCGATAAAGCAGTTAACGTGCTTAACTGAAGGATGTACCTCCAGTTAGCGTTAACTAGACATGGTGCAAACGGCCCTAAGTCTTAGAGCTCCTTGTTATAGTTTATAGACAGATAAACTACTCGCTCTACCGCTGCTGGTGTCGCGTTTCGCTTGTTATGGCATTTTCTTTTCTACCGCAAAATTTTACCTTCT
Source organism: Rhagoletis pomonella (assembly GCF_013731165.1). Taxonomy (NCBI): domain Eukaryota; kingdom Metazoa; phylum Arthropoda; class Insecta; order Diptera; family Tephritidae; genus Rhagoletis; species Rhagoletis pomonella. The sequence continues at coordinate 134,419 of NW_023458579.1, forward strand.
ATTACCCTCTTACTACAAACACTAAGGCGAAGGCCATGAAAAGGCAAACTTTTTTTTAGAAAAGAATACGCGCTTAGATTGGGTACACCAGTCCCGAGGCTGAAAAATTTCTGCTGGAAAGAGGTTGGAACAAACAAGCAACGCCTTTGTGAAGTTACCATGCACATGGTCATCCCGAAATATGCAGCTAATCGCACTAAATAATGATGAATATAATTCCATAAAAAAATAGATTGTCTTTGTGCATTATACAATGTAATACGAGTATTTTACTAGCCTTCCGTTTTGCATTCAATTTTAGAAATACATAAATCACTAAAAGTTCGCGTTAAAATGATGCCCAAAATATATTTTTGAAATATTTTTTAAATTAAAAAACCACTCTTTAATATCTTCAAAGAATATGGTAGCTTCAATTTAAAAGAAAATGTCATAAGCACAGTTTACGTCAAATGGGAGCAATGGCGAATAAGAAAAAGAAGTGAAAATACCTTTAAATATTTGTATCATGGTTCATGTATAGGATTTTTTTTGTCATTAACCCATAGGCACTGGTACAAAAGTACCCACAAATGTTTGTTGATATATTTTTGAAATGTAAATTTAAACAGCGAAATTCATAAAAATAATAATAAAATAAAAATATTACTAATTACTACGATGGACATGGGCGTGGTTATTGACCGATTTCGCCAAAATATAATACTTACCTACCTTCTACCAAAGGCAACTCCGGCACCGAATTTCGCTAAGATATCTAAATTTTGTTGGAGTTAGCGTGTTCACAAACAGACACGGATAAGCCATTATCCGTTTCCATTGTCCTCTTTCATATATGACCAAGCATGAAAATTTCGTGCATTTGTTCGATCGTCGAGATATAAATTTATGTACATACATATTTTATTGGAGCCATGGAGGTCTCCATAGTGCACGGCTGGGTTTTAAACTTAGTTTAAACGCTCCAGCTGGCTAGTTTAAACTAAGATTAGCCAATCAAATGTCAGTCAGCTGTTCAACATAAACGCAGTTTACGTCACAGTATACAGTAAACCAGCCATTGACAATATGCTTATTTGAAAATTAATACATGAAACCATGTTCATGTATAGGATTTTTTTCTCATTAACATGGTGCAAAAGTACCCACAAATGGTTGTTGATATATTTGAAATGTAAAATTAAACAGCAAAAATCATAAAAATAATAATAAAATAAAAATATTACTAATTACCATGATTCAATAATACAAGGTTAGATAATTATTGACAGAGAAAGGGCAAGAATGCAATCCCTTGTTTCGAAAATGGTAGTAGAAAAGTACGCAAAGTAGGCAATTAGTAGTGAAATTCCTTTCGTAAATTCTAATGTATTTGCAGGAAATCTGGCATTTTAAACGAAATGTTGAACGTAATATTGATATATCTACGTGAATTACGTAATTTATATGCTATTTAGACGTATAAAAACTGCAAAATGACTCAAAATTAAAATAAGACTACTATGAGATTGATGTAAACATCCAATGCTTAGGCTTTCATCAGTTAAATATGCTTCATATGCATATACAAATAAACATATTGCACAAAAGCTTATACTTTTATTTCACACCAAAGCTACACTGTTTCCATGTAAATTTGCAAAGAAGCAACACGGTGCCACTGCTAAGGGAGCGGTGCGAGAGAGACAACTATCAGTTTATCGAACCTTGTATTATTGAATCATGACTAATTACTACATTGGAGATGGGCGTGGTTATTGACCGATTTCGCCAAAATATAATACTAACCTACCTTATACCACAGGCAACTCCGGAACCGAATTTCGCTAAGATATCTAAATTTTGTTGAAGTTAGCGTGTTCACAAACAGACACGGCTAAACCAATTCATCTCGTAATTCTGAATATTTTGATATACGTATGTGTATGTGTATGTGTATTCAATTGTCTCAATCACTGTCTTGATTATCTTCAAGACAGTAAATCGGACAATCACCCTTATTCTAGAACCCGAATTTTCGTAATTCGTAATTCGTAGCTACGTTACGAAAAACGAAAAATCGTCATGCTGCAACCGTTGCGGAAAAATGTGCAGCATTGCCAGGTACCAGTTGTTTTTCGAACTCAGCTGTATGAAGGAAAGCAAAGTGAAAAGGAATTAAAAAACACACTCATCATGCGCTTGTTTATAGTAAAATTGATTGATTTTAAATATTTTGAGGAAAATTATGGATTCTGATGCATTTGCAGTTATAGCAGCAGAGTAAGAGCGCGCTATGGCAATGGAGCTGCCGGGCATAGTAACCATGGGCGCATCTATGTCAGCTTCTGGTTGAATTGTTGAACCACAAGCCAGAATTCCTCCTATGCCTGCAGAACTGGTTCCCAATCCAGTTAATACAATAACAGCTTCTTCCAAGCCATTGAAAACATGCATTTTGTTAGGTCCACTACCTGTTGGGATTATAACTCTTACTAAGTAGAATTCTCCTTTCTGTTTTGCCGGAGAAGAGGGGCTTCCGCATGTCAAAGGTATACAATATTACTTGTGCATATCACAGTAATTTGCGCAGAACCCACATCGAAATTTGCAAAAAACAGCGTAGTGCAAACCGAATTTATTAATAATTTGAAACATTTTAAATAAAGGTGTAATCCTTTGATTACACGTGTATGTAAAAGTTTTTGGATTCGGGTTGTGCGTACATTGTACAAATAATTAAACCGGGCCCAAGTTTCTCGGTAAGGGGAAACAAAGATTCTTTTTTGCTCGTTTATATAAAGCAGTGGATAAAAATATACGTATGTGCGAAAGGCAAATTTATCTGTTTAAATAAACACCACTAATATTTCCTGCACGCACACATCGATTTACTTCTTTTATCTCGCCTCCGACACAGAATTCTTTTTGTACAAAATTACGCAAAAAAGCTTACTCGTTCGTTTTTAGGCATGCCATTGTTACGAATTTCGTAAGTTCGAAGATACGATTCGAATTGCAGCATACCATTCCTACGATTCGTAGCAAAATCCGAATACGAAAGTGTTGCAGAATAGGGGTGAATGATTTGGCGTATGCAGACAATGGCCTCCATTAGGTCCATTCAATATCAAAAAGTTGTTACGAATTGTTACTAGTACTTGCATGTTTTTACTAGAAATGCA
>NW_023458579.1:137682-138910 GCF_013731165.1 Rhagoletis pomonella
AACATATTTTAAATAAAGGTGTAATCCTTTGATTACACGTGTATGTTGAAGTTTTGTGCGTACATTGTACAAATAATTAAACCGGACCCAAGTTTCTCGGTAAGGGGAAACAAAGATTCTTTTTTGCTCGTTTATATAAAGCAGTGGATAAAAATATACGTATGTGCGAAAGGCAAATTTATCTGTTTAAATAAACACCACACATCGATTTACTTCTTTTATCTCGCCTCCGACACAGAATTGTTTTTGTACAAAATTACGCAAAAAAGCTTACTCGTTCGTTTTTAGGCATGCCATTGTTACGAATTTCGTAAGTTCGAAGATACGATTCGGATTGCAGCATACCATTCCTACGATTCGTAGCAAAATCCGAATACGAAAGTGTTGCAGGATAGGGGTGAATGATTTGGCGTATGCAGACAATGGCCTCCATTAGGTCCATTCAATATCAAAAAATTGTTACGTATTGTTACTAGTACTTGCATGTTTTTACTAGAAATGCATTCAATAACTCAAAATATTTGCAGGAGAGAGCGAATTCGAGCAAATTCTTGCAAGTAAAAATTTTACTAGCAGGAATTTGCAGGAGTCAAAAAGTAAGGTTATGTTTCCAATTCAAATGTAAACAAACTGTTTAAGAGGATAATTTGATGAAACATAATTAGTGAAATGAAAATATGGATGAAAAATTTAAATCTATTGTATATTTTTTTATTTTTATGACGATGGGAACTATTCCCAATTAAAAAAACAATTGCGCGCCAAAACTTAACCGTCAGAAAGTGTCAAAATGGCTTAAGTTGCAAGCTTTTACTAGTTTTGCGTTCAATAACTTTTTCTGGAAATTTTCTCTTGCTCTCAATTTTAAAGCTCTGTTAGTCCAGACTTAACTTAAGTTAACTTACCGTAAGAAATCATCAATTTCCTTTTTCAGCTGTTTAACAGTTCGCTGGCTAAAATGCCATATCAAAAAAATGTATGCAAACAAAAATGTTTGCTGTCATTTATTTCTAAGAAATACAAAACCGAGAGTCTGGCGAGCCTGATTCTCTCACCGCTCTCAATTTCCGTAAGGCCGTAACTTTAGAACCTAAAATCTACAGGTTCTTAAGTTTCTTACGGTAAGTTAAGTTTTAACTAACCGCCAACACAGTTTCTCATATAACAGGTTAGCCAAAATATTAAATTAAGTTAAGTTACGGAAATTAAGTCTAGACTAACTGAGCTT
>NW_023458579.1:139010-140995 GCF_013731165.1 Rhagoletis pomonella
ATGGATGAAAAATTTAAATCTATTGTATATTTTTTTATTTTTATGACGATGGGAACTATTCCCAATTAAAAAAACAATTGCGCGCCAAAACTTAACCGTCAGAAAGTGTCAAAATGGCTTAAGTTGCAAGCTTTTACTAGTTTTGCGTTCAATAACTTTTCCTGGAAATTTTCTCTTGCTCTCAATTTTAAAGCTCAGTTAGTCCAGACTTAACTTAAGTTAACTTACCGTAAGAAATCATCAATTTCCTTTTTCAGCTGTTTAACAGTTCGCTGGCTAAAATGCCATATCAAAAAAAATGTATGCAAACAAAAATGTTTGCTGTCATTTATTTCTAAGAAATACAAAACCGAGAGTCTGGCGAGCCTGATTCTCTCACCGCTCTCATTTTCCGTAAGGCCGTAACTTTAGAACCTAAAATCTACAGGTTCTTAAGTTTCTTACGGTAAGTTAAGTTTTAACTAACCGCCAACACAGTTTCTCATATAACAGGTTAGCCAAAATATTAAATTAAGTTAAGTTACGGAAATTAAGTCTAGACTAACTGAGCTTTTACTCTCTATTTTTCTTTTACGCTCTCGCTGCAAGTACTTACTGGAAAAGTTATTGAATGAACCTATTACGAGTTGCATTCGATCTTCGACTGTGGTCGAAAGTGCTGATCAAACGAATTTTCATTCGGTATTAATGCGCTCATTCGACGAAGAACAGCACCATTGTGAATTTCGCTCGTTTAGGTTGTTCACAATAGTATATTTTTCACCGCTGAGAAGCTTTGTTTACAAATCGAGCAAACTAAATAGTGTGCTTTTACATATGTAAATTTGTACAAATTAAAGTGAAATAAAAAAGAAAGCGAGTCTATTACTACGTTTATACGCACGTATTATTTGCAAATAACAATTTGCAAAATGGTAAAATTTGCCGTATAAATGCTGAGTTAATTTTTTATTTGCAAATAACTAAATCACGCAAATAAGTATTGATTAGTGGTGCTGCAAATAAGCGCAAGACGCCGCCATTCTTAGGTTTATTTTCTTTTTTGATGGTCGTCTTATTGCCTTTTTATAATCAAGACGTTGCCATGTTTAACTTTATTTTCTTTTTCGATGGTCATATTATTACCCTTTTATAATCAGGCAATATTAAAAAAGGACTTTCCACCATCGAATAAACAGTGAGTTAGGTATTTGCAAATTATTTTTATTTGCAAATAGCAGTATATAAAAACGTAAAAATTAGTACAACGGAGTTCTGGTTCATCGATTCCTCAGAGGACGAGAGCTTAGAAAACTGGCCAGGAGCAGAAAACGTGTAAGAGAGTTTAAGTGTAGTATTTCGAATATATTTTGACATACAATATATTTAAGAAATTTTGTGATCCAAATCTATTTAAAATATATTAAAACTATAAACAGCTCTATGATTTTGCTCTCAGAGATACTGTCATACCTAAACAAAAGCGTCAGCGTTGTCTGTCTGTCAACAAATTCTCATGCGCATAAAATTTGTATGAAGCATACCGAAAAAACGCGGCGTCAACGCTGAGCGGTTGGAAAATCTGATTTTGACAGGGCGTTAGGAAACCGCTCCGCCCAACGCTTTTGCTTAGGTATGGCAGTTACTGCCAACTGATTATTGGGATTTTCTTTCACAAGTAAAACCAGCCTTTCCAGCTTGTGTTTAGCACTCACGACGTTAGAACAGCATGAAATTAATAAAAATTGTTTAAAATTAGTGTCTAGCCGCCAAAAAGTAAGAAAACAAATGCAAAATCATACATTTTTCACAATTTTCTAACACTTCGCTTCACCATTAAAAGGAAAATTCTGTTCGACAGAAAATTCGATACTCAACGAAAATTTCGACACGGTTGCATAGCTCATAATACGAATTTCAATTTCGATCTTCGATAACCAGCGAAGATAGAAAATCGAATGCAACTCATAATAAGGGCCAATAATTTTGACGTCTTGTGCAAGAAA
>NW_023458579.1:141095-142563 GCF_013731165.1 Rhagoletis pomonella
TCGACTGTGGTCGAAAGTGCTGATCAAACGAATTTTCATTCGGTATTATGGCGCTCATTCGACGAAGAACAGCGCTATTGGGAATTTCGCTCGTTTAGGTTGTTCACAATAGTATATTTTTCACCGCTGAGAAGCTTTGTTTACACATCGAGCAAACTAAATAGTGTGCTTTTACATATGTAAATTTGTACAAATTAAAGTGAAATAAAAAAGAAAGCGAGTCTATTACTACGTTTATACGCACTTATTATTTGCAAATAACAATTTGCAAAACGGTAAAATTTGCCGTATAAATGCTGAGATAATTTTATATTTGCAAATAACTAAATCACGCAAATAAGTATTGATTAGTGGTACTATTTGCAAATAAGCGCAAGACGCCGCCATTCTTAGGTTTATTTTCTTTTTCGATGGTCGTCTTATTGCCTTTTTATAATCAAGACGTTGCCATGTTTAACTTTATTTTCTTTTTCGATGGTCATATTATTACCTTTTATAATCAGGCAATATTAAAAAAGAACTTTCCACCATCGAATAAACAGTGAGTTAGGAATTTGCAAATTATTTTTATTTGCAAATAGTAGTATATAAAAACGTAAAAATTAGTACAACGGAGTTCTGGTTCATCGATTCGTCAGAGGACGAGAGCTTAGAAAACTGGCCAGGAGCAGAAAACTCAGAGATACTGTCATACCTAAACAAAAGCGTCAGCGTTGTCTGGCTGTCAAAAAATTCTCATGCGCATACAATTTGTATGAAGCATACCGAAAAACGCGGCGTCAACGCTGAGCGGTTGGAAAATCTGATTTTGACAGGGCGTTAGGAAACCGCTCCGCCCAACGCTTTTGCTTAGGTATGGCAGTTACTGCCAACTGATTATTGGGATTTTCTTTCACAAGTAAAACCAGCCTTTCCAGCTTGTGTTTAGCATTCACGACATTAGAACAGCATGAAATTAATAAAAATTGTTTAAAACTAATGTCTAGCCGCCAAAAAGTAAGAAAACAAATGAAAAATCATACATTTTTAACAATTTTCTAACACTTCGCTTCACCATTAAAAGGAAAATTCTGTTCGACGGAAAATTCGATACTCAACGAAAATTTCGACACGGTTGCATAGCTCATAATACGAATTTCACTTTCGATCTTCGATAACCAGCGAAGATAGAAAATCGAATGCAACTCATAATAAGGGCCAATAATTTTGACGTCTTGTGCAAGAAAGAAGAAAAATTCAACTGTGTTCGTTTACGCCATTGTATAGGCTTACAAGTATGGAAATCGCCATTTTGTTTGTTTACATTTGAAAACAGCTGAGATCACCTGATTTTCAATTCTCTCATTCTCCGCACAGAGTTACATTCAAGTTTGAGAAAAAACTTTAAAATGTAAATTGAGAAGTATTTTAGAAAAATGTGGTCGACTGTGGTCGAAAGTGCTGATCAAACGAATTTTCATTCGGTATT
>NW_023458579.1:142663-143924 GCF_013731165.1 Rhagoletis pomonella
TGCAACTCATAATAAGGGCCAATAATTTTGACGTCTTGTGCAAGAAAAAGAAAAATTCAACTGTGTTCGTTTACGCCATTGTATAGGCTTACAAGTATGGAAATCGCCATTTTGTTTGTTAACATTTGAAAACAGCTGAGATCACCTGATTTTCAATCAAGTTTGAGAAAAAACTTTAAAATGTAAATTGAGAAGTATTTTAGAATAATGTGTTTTTATTCTTTTGAATTGTTTAAATAAGAAATTAAAAATGCATGCCAAGTCTTGCATTTCCAATAATAACGATAAATGTGTATGATCCAGGCAATAATTAAAAATATTTGTGAAACTTATCGTTTTGCGCTAAAATACAACAATGTGTGTAAAATTCGTTGTCATTGTTTCTGTTTTGAATGCCATATTCGCGCCTGCTGGTGGAAAAAATAGGTAAATTTGCATTTATCTTTAAGAAAACATATAAATTAAAATATATGTATGTCTTTCCAGAGCGACATACGGACAAGTAAGATGATAAATTTGTATGATGAATATCGCGGAAAATCTTTTGCATCAAAATTTCTATTCTAATTTGCATTCGAATTATGATATCAACAGGGATGCTTTGGAACGTATTTTTTGAAGACAAATTGTTAATAAATCTTGAGACTGTTGATTTATTTTAGAATTAAAAAGCTTATTTATGTTAAAAAATATATTTAGGCTAGCAGCCCGATTCTGTGCACTTGATAAATTGAAAATCTTTATAATTTGTCAACTTTTTATTATTTAACAAGAATTGGTATTCTAGCACAGAAATCGAAAGCTCTTTTCTTGATAAGTTATCAAGATTGAAAATGCTATTGACAAATTGAAATTTCATGTGAAATGTATAACTTTGTATATTAATAAATTTGTTTCTAACAATTAAATACTCCATGTGCCGGCATTTGAACCTGCGACACACGGAATTATAGTCGACATCTCTACCTACTCGGCTACGGCAGTCAAAAGTTTTTTTGCTTTTAATTTCATATTTTTCATATTTGACAATGAAATCAGTTCCACTCATGTGGAAATCAGTTCCACTAACGTGGAAATCGTAGAGCTTTTTGTTTTATAAATATTGACACAGAATGCGAAGGAAGCTTTTACTTAATAAAACCCTTGATAAAATTTCTTTAAAAAAAATTTATCAGGAAAACACAGAATTGGGCGGTTAACATTTTTTTTATAAATGTGTAGCTCAATATACATATCGCACACCGTCTTCAAAAGAGTCACA
>NW_023458579.1:144024-166584 GCF_013731165.1 Rhagoletis pomonella
TTTTTCTCGGTATTGAGCGAAATTCAGCCCAGGTGTGTTGAGAAATAGTTTTTGTACAATATTTCCGAGTAAAACTAGCGCTTGAAAACTTTAATAAACTTCCATGTATTAAGACTTCACTTGGAGAAGAAGTTCTGTGCGCCGTAATAAGCGTAATCGTGCACCACCGATCTGATCGAAATCCACGAGAAAAAGGCTTAAGTTAATCGGTGCTTCAAAAAGGAAACCTCCTTTGGCGGAAACCTTTGCTCTCCCAAGGTGTCAAAAGAAAAATACAAAGCAATAAACGTCCTCTTAAAGCAAATTCTCCACTGACGTTTAACTCTTGCCACAAGAAAAAACGAACGATAGATGGTGACACCAACTGCTTGAAAATATCGAAATGAAATAGTGTTGCCAGCTTATGGGTTCGACTCCCATTTCTAGTGTACGTTATTTTTGCAGGGCGACAAGCGACACTACAACCGCGTATCATGATAATGCAAAACCGCGTATGTGGGGTTGCTAAATCACCACCAATTATTTTTTAATTGTGTGAAATTTCATAATAAAACTTTTATGTTAGTTTGCGAATTTCTTAAATACAGTTTTAGCCGTTTGAAGTTTATGACATACAACAGTACGACAGTATACAACACCTTGCTTATATAAAACATCTCCCTAGTTTTTACATGTTAAAATGTTAACAAACATAACTGTAATTGATTTACTAAATTTGGCGCAATTTGTATTCTTTGTTTGCAAAGACCTATAAATTGAATCCGGCATCAGATCACATGCAATAAACGGCAACATTTCATTACGATGTATTTTTTATTTATTTGCTATTTCAAAATATAACACGTTTCCCTGATAAAGCTTTTTATTTATACATACTGACCTTTTGCTTCCTACCGGGAATTAGAGGTGTCAAACTATCGATAGCCACACCATCGATAGTTTTGATAGTTTTCAGAAAAACTATCAATATTAGTTACAATATCGCTATATCAGTTAGGTTGCTTTGTTTTCACAGGATCATAGTGAAATAAATATTATCTTATAAAAGTTATAATCATTCAAAATTAAGTAACTGCTTAGCCAAAATACTTCTCTTTTTAGAAAGTACAAAAACAAACACAAGTTATACAAACAAAACAAGATTTACGATTAACATATGTATGTATTTTGGCCTAAATGCGTGCATATTTGAATATGACGTCGGCATCACACTAAAAAACAAAATTTTTAATTCAAATTAAAAAATTCAGGTATTACCAACAATAGTTCGATAGTCTGACTAAACTATCGATATTTTTGATAGTATAAGAAAAAACTATCAATGAGTATTGATAGTTTAAAAAAATTTAAACTATCGATACTATCGATAGTTTGACAACTCTACCGGAAATGTAAAGCCGTATGCATAAAAACTAAGCAATTGCTTTTTTCTTGAAATTGCATACCTTTCACTTAAATTTGTTTGAACATAATATTTGAATTATTAATAAACAAGCACATGTACTTATTGCCAATAACAATTTCTATTTAATTTAGTTTTAAACTCTTCTTTATATATTTGTGATTACATAAATCGGTTCTCGTTTTATTGCACAGGATCATCTCTACTTTTTATAGAAAATTTTGTAAAAAAGGGAAAATAAGTGAAGTAATTTTGTTATTGGCAGAATTAGTGTCTAACCCTACGTGACTGCTTCTAAAAGCTATCGTGTTTCACGTGGCATATAAGACTTAATTTCATTATTACATTAGTGTGATTTATATGTATGTATATGAATAGGATATTATATGTTTATGTATTTAAAAACCCACAACTTTAAGACCGCGCCTCTGAACTTGTTAAAATCTTGCCGTGTCACAAACATATTCGTGCTAGCAGCAATTGGTGACTGCCCGAATTGATCCCGACGCGCTTTTTGTTGTTTGAGATTTTCTATACGCACTTCTAGTATCTGTTTGAAGTCGGTGCCCATGCTGGCTAATTTAGATTGTAACGCATACACCATGATGTAAGTCAATTCTTGAATCTCTTGCGGTCGATCATCAAAAAGACTCTTCTTTTTGGCCACTGCAAAAGAAAATGTAAAGTAATATTTATAATTAAGAACACCTATTCATTTTATACTTACGCATTGTCAATTTTTCCAACTTGGCATATGCACTTGCTATGTTTTTGCCAATATATTTGTGACCATTATAAATTCCTTTCTTTGTCAATTGTTGCACCATAGCCTGTAAGAAATGCGTAAATATGTAATAATGTAAACATCTTCAAATGCACTTCTACTTCTAACTTACTTGTAAGTCTCTAATCTGTTGCTCGTACATAAATTGCGTCTGCGTCAAGGTCTCTATACGATTGCCGCCTTGGTTTATATTGGCCTTATCCGACAACTGGTGTATGATAATCTGCGCCATTTCCAACTCATTTGACTTTTCTTTGAACTGATGTTCAACATCGGGAGCACGTTGCTGCATTACATCTAACAGCCTTTTCATTTCATCCAGATGAGCCGCTTGATGTGGCCACACCCAAAAGCTTTGTTTACAAAGTGCATTTTTGAGTAGTTGAACAAATGCCAGTGGGCAGCCAGCGGGTCAGTTGCTGGCAACAATTTGCAGGCTCGGCCCAGCGTTTGTTGCGGCTGCCGGAAAAGTAGCTAAATAATGAAAGTTATTATATGTATAGCGGAGGAGGAGGTTTTCCTTTATTTTAAAAGCTTGGTTACTGATTTCACTAATTGACGACGATGCAACGATCACCGTGGAATCGTTCTGCAAATTATTACCAGCAACTGACCCGCTGTCTGCCCGCTGGTATTTGTTCAATTACTGAAAAAATACAAATCATTATAATGATTGCAGTGTTTTAACACTTTCAGCGATTTGCATTGCATTTAATAAGTATACATTATTTACTTTTAAACAACCAATTTACCATTTAAAATTAAATAATTCCGTAAATCCGCGATTTATTAAGCACTTTGTAAACAAACCTTTCAATTTCGCCCCAGCTGTTCGATTCTTCTTCTTTTTCTTATTGAATTTATCTTTGCTCTCTCATTCTGGTATATTTTGATGTCATGGCCAGTTGCTCTCAGCTCCATTGGCGCAAATCTTGTATTCTATCATTCTTGACGGCTATGTCTAATTATCGCCTGTTTTGCTTTGTTTGCATATCCGCGTATACATACACATGCACTTAAATACACCCCGCAAACAAATGCTCCCGAAATCTTTAAGAGTATCGGGAGTTTGTTCCGATTTTTTTACGAATCTTTATTTTTGTTTGTTTACAGATTTCGCTTCACCATCAGCACCTTCAACGGCAGCATCATCAGAAAACTGAGTTTATAAATGATTTAAAACTGTTAATATACATCAAAGAAGGGTAAATCGAATACCTTCCTTTTGATTATAATATTGCTTTACTTTTATAAAAATGTTGCACCTTTCCAAACATCTATATGTTAGCAGTGAAAAAGTCAAATTTTGCAAAATTGTAATAAAACTGAATTTTTGTGAACCACTCTAAATGATTTGCAACTGTTAATATATATCAAAAGAAAGGTAAATCGATTACGTTTCTTTTGAGTATAATATTGTTAAAATCACTTAACCTTTTTATGGAAATTTTGCAGCTTTTGTAAACATCTATATGTAAGCAGTGAAGAAGTAAAATTTTGCAAAATTGTAATAAAGCTGAATTTTTGAAAACCAGTGTAAATGACTTGCAACTGTTAATATGCATCACAAGAAAGGTGATTCGATTACCTTTCTTTTGATTATGATATTGTTAAAATCGCTTAACTTTTTTATAGAAATTTTGCAACTTTTGAAAGCATCTACATATATGCAACTAATAATAAGAAATTAAGCAACCACGTGTGTATGTAAAAATATATTTGTGGGATTTAATGCGTCGATTGAAACAATTATAATACCCAATATTTTAATACTAGACCGATAAAAATAGGAAATTGAGCAGTTTGAAGTGGAATATAACCCAACTAACAGAATCTGTGGGGTTTTTAAATAAAAGAAGTTATCCCAAGGTGGTTATCAGGCGAAAGAAGGGGGGCTGAACACCTTTCGCAGAGAACACCATTCTGCGTAGGCGGCCTTCGGCCGCACTTAGGGATTATAACCCTCATGCAGTAGAATTCTCCTTTCTGTGTTGCCAAAGAAGGGGGGCTGAACACCTTTTGCAGAGAACACCTTTCTGCGTAGGCGGCCTTCGGCCGCACTTAGGGATTAAAACCCTCAGGCAGTAGAATTCTCCTTTTCTGTGTTGCCAAAGAAGGGGGCCTGAACACCTTTTTCACAGACTATAACCCTCAGGCAGTAGAATTCTTCTTTTTGTTTTGCGAAGAAAAGGAGCTGTACACCTTTTGTAGAGAACACCTTTGTATATTTTTAATGCTTACAGGGTTATATCCTATTTTCTTTTGTCTCTCATTCTTTTGCATATTTTGGAGTTTGACAGCTGAACTCCGCCATCTATTTTGCATATGCAACCAAAGTCAGACGCATGATTTAGAAGGTGTTTTTATTTAATAAATTGTGATTAATTGGTTAATATTAAAGTCATAAAGAAAGTTATAACTCATCGAGTAAAGTGTAAAGTGAAGGAGAATATAAAAATATATTGCTGAAGTGGCTGCTTTAAGGAGAATAGGAGTGATAATTTTACGCTAATTTCCGAACTTTACAATAAAGGGCATAATTCTAACCCAATTTGTAAATAAATTAGTGACCAAAAATTACAAAAGTGGGCGTTAAAATAATGTTTAGACCCTTTGCTACAAGTGTGTGGAAAATTTTTTGATCGGGTCACCCCTTTGGGCGCAACACCTCGAAATAGATCGGCAACGTACTAAACCGTACCCATAGGTTTTATTTAAAAGTGAAAATCCTTAGTTACAGAAGCTAAAAATGCATATAAGAAAATGTACTAGGAAATGTATGAAGTCGAGTTTTCGATACATTTACCAAAGAACCCTGCAAAAAACGGCTGACGAAAAGAAACTATCGATTGTACGCTCGCATACATACATATATATCAAAGAATATTTTACTTTATTGTTAGCTGTGGTGCAAAATAGAGAAGAAGTCAGTGAATTTAAAGAAAGAATTTATAGAAATCAGTGTATTCAGCGACGAAAATTCAGGCCCCGATTAAAAATGAGAAGAATTGTCTGAGCTCAGTAGCTCTAAAAAAGCTTGCGAAATTGAGTTAATATTCGAAAATATATTTTTACAAATAAAACAAACACATAAACTAAATCGAATTGTATTTTTTATTTTGGTTTCATGTATTTTTGGACATTTCGCTGCCATCTATTCACTAATTTATCAATTATTTTGAGCGAGTGAACATACTCTACTAGCACACGCCCGGAGAAGTGGTCAGTTTTTTCCCCAAGCCCATACAAAACAAACCGCTAAAGGTGTTCTTACACGATATGTTTTTGCATGTGTACATGCCACTTTTTACATATGGAAATACCAACATATCGTGTAAAGGCAAATTAGATTTGTTTCTGTACAAAGCATATGCACGTACATACGAAATAGAAATGTTTCTATTTTCATCTGACACACAGATAGAATCATCTAAGGTTACTTTATTTCGTTTTCAAAGATCGTATTTTTAAAAAGTTAAATAAAAACGGTGAATTTGACAGACATACACAATTACATGTGTATTGAAAAACTCACATTTACAGATGCAAATACATATCGTGTAAGAACACCTTAAGTTTCAGTCAGTTTTCCCACTAATTTAACCGATAATCATAGGTCAGGCTTCTTGCAGGGAAGATTTCGATAAACGATGGTGTTGCCATCTGGTGTATTGGCAGACTCGTCACAGTACTTCCTTTCCAATAACCAAGTCACGACTGGTCGAATTAAAAATATTTTCTCCTTGGTATGGTGATTCGTTGGAGTTGGTCGTATTTGTCGTATATGCCTTCGAAGAAAATTTAGAAATGTCGTCGATCCCATGTCTGACCCGACGTCGTCAAAAAATTCGTTAGGTACCCGAAGTTGCGCTCCTATAACATTTCTGCTGTTGACGCTCCCAAGGGCTCCGTAAAACACGTACGCAACCCTAGTAATACGGTTGGTAGCAGTTCAGGCCAAGGCAACTCGTTGTTGCACATGAGTGCGGCTTTAAACGTTCTGTGCCACCGTTCGATCAACCCATTTGACTGTGGGTGATAAGCAGTAGTATGAATGTGATTGCTTCCCATCAATTTGGCGAGTTCCTTGAAAACCGCCGACTTAAACTGTGTCCCTTGGTCCGTAGTTATAGTTTTAGTAGTCCCAAAACGTGCTACCCAGTGTGTCCAAAACGCTATCGCAACGGTTTCCGCAGTAATGTTTGGTAATGGTATGGCTTCCGGCCAACGAGAAAACCGATCGATCATCGTAAGACAATACCGGAAATTTCGCTGTAACGGCATGGTCACAATGTCCAGATGAACATGGTTGAATCTGTTATCAGGAACGATGATCTTCTCCTCCGTAAGGTGATTGTGTCTGCTGATTTTTGCACGTTGACGCGGCACACAACTCCTACACCACTGGATTACATCCTTATTCATTGATGGCCAGACATATGCTTGACGTATTTGATGCAACGTTGCTCTGCCACTCGGAAGAGAGAGGGCCTGGACCGAAGAAAAAACTTGGTGTTGCAATGTTTTGGGTCCATAAGGACGCACCTAGCCAGTCGACGTATCGCAATGCAGTGACACATTATCATCGTACCTTACCGTCTGTAGTTTTAAAAAGTGCTTCCACCTAGTAACACG
The DNA here is from genome assembly GCF_013731165.1 of Rhagoletis pomonella. NCBI lineage: Eukaryota > Metazoa > Arthropoda > Insecta > Diptera > Tephritidae > Rhagoletis > Rhagoletis pomonella. Next base: position 150,846 of record NW_023458579.1, read on the forward strand.
GTTAATTCAGGGTCAGTCACCTGAGCCTCTGCGATGTGAGCCAGACTTACTGCCGTAGGCATGTTGATAGCGTAAAGCCTCGACAGAGCATTTGCGACCATGTTTTCTTCGCCTTTGACATGGACAATAGTAGTGGAAAATTGCGAGATATACTCGTTGCTGCCGAGGTGTTGCCTTTTCCAATCGTTGCTTGAAAGCTTGTGATCGGTTTTAATGACAAAGATGCGTGCTTCAACCAAGTGTTTGAAATATTTAATCGCCTCATAAATTGCCAGCAACTCTCGGTCATACGTGCGGTACCTTTTCTCCGAGTCGCTCAACTTTTTTGAAAGAAAAACCAAGGGGTCGCCACTCCTCGTCGACCTGCTGTTCCAGAACTGCACCCATAGCTATGTCAGATGCGTCACACACCAGTGCCATTTTAGCCTCTAGTGTAGGATACGCCAGTTGCACGGCTTCCGCTACGCTGCGTTTGCAAGCGTCCAAAGCAGCACTGAGCTCAGCTGTTCAGTTTACCACTCGTTTGTCGTTCTTCTTGAAGTCTTTCAGCAATTCTGTTAGAGGTGCTTGAATTTGAGAATACCGTGGTAAACATCTACGATAGTAATTGATAACGCCCAGAAAACAATGGTTGCCACGCGATCGGCCGGAGGCTTAATACCGTGTTTATTGATTATATAGCTGAGGAACCTCACCTCCGATTGGGCAATTTAACATTTGCTAGCGTTGATACTCAGGCCGTGTTTGCGGAGAATCTGCAGGACTGAGCGAAGGTGCCGCTCATGCTCAGCGATAGTGTTGGACATAATGAGTATGTCACCTATGTAGGAATATACAAAATCAATTGCCCGAAAAATACCATTCATGAATCTTTGAAAAGTATGTGTGGCATTTTTCAGCCCGAAAGGCATGAACATAAATTCTATGAGGGTGGAATGAGTGCACACAGCAGTTATTTAACATCGTCTTCTGATAGTACGCTTTTACTAAGTCCAACGCTGAGAAAACCGTTTTTCCGTGTAGGTGCTGGGAAAAATCGTACAAATGGGAAATTGGATAACAATCCGGCACGGTGACTGCATTTAATTTACGGTAGTCACCGAAGGCACGCCAGCCACCGTCTTTTTTGGCCACCATATGTAATGGACTAGCCCATGCACTTTTTGACGGCCGACAAATGCCTTGTTCGATCAGAAAGTTTATTTCTGCTTAAGTAGTCGCCAATTTTTCACCTGCCAGACGACGAGGCCGCTCCGCCACAGGTGCACCTTGTGTTTCGATACAATGACAGACTTGATGTTTTGGGCGTACGAACCTTACTGGCGGTTTAGTTACATCAATGAATTCTCGAAGTAGGTTTGGGAGATTTGTTATGTTCTGCAACGTTGAAACAGAGTCTTGATCCGTCTTCGTTAACCATGCAGGTGTTGCGAGGCCTGTTACGGAATCGATTAATTGCTTGTTTTTAAGATCGACCACCAATTGGTAATTTGTTAAAAAATCTGCGCCTATGATGTCCACTCGAACATCAGCAATTATGAACGGCCACTTGAAACTGCGCCGAAGGCCCAGATTCAAGTTAGCTACGATGTTACAGTCTGATAGGCCGCTGTCTGATTCGCTGCATATAGAAGTAAGTCTACCTGTCTAATCTTTTGTTCACTACCGAACGTGGCATAACTGACACCACTGATCTGGAATCTATGAGAAACTGTATGCGCGAGGTTCTATCGTAAATATGTAGACGGGTTTCTTGAATGAAAGTTGGTTGAGTTTCGCTGACAAGAGTTTTGCTTTCGTCAGTCAGCGTTTTCGACGGCAGCCCTGTTAGTTTGAAGAAAAACGGGGGCAACCAGCTCGACACTTTTTCGCATTATCGCCAACTTCTGATGATAATAACAGAGTGCCATAGCGTTTACTGTGTGGTCCATATTTTTTGATGGCGTCGCTGCAATGGCGCACATGGAGCCAGACTCAACAGCGTCGAGTATTTTATCAGCGATCTTTGCGAGCTTGTCTAAATCGCTTTCCTCCTATACCGTGAGGAGCGTGCGAAGATATGAGCCAGGATCTCCGATGGTTTTAACCCTGCTTTCCCCACGCCTTGCAACAGCCGACGGAGCTTCGCCTCAGGCGACTCTGCAAACTTTTCCAGCAACCGTTTCTTGAGAAGTTCGTATTTTTCAGATGCTGGTGGGCGAGTGACAAGATCCTCAACCGCAAGAATGACTTCTTGTTCTAACTGAACTGTTACCAAATCAAACTTGTCCACATCTTCGTTAATGCCGAGCAAGCGAAATGAGCGCTCAACTTGCGCAAACTTTGGTAAGTTAATAGATATACGTTGTGTGCCAAACCGTGTACTGTTGTTTGAAGTTGAGGTGCCAGTACGTGATCCGTTAATTCCTGGGTCGTAGCCGTTGCTGTTGTATTCGTCGGGTCACTCCCGTCGCTGAAAATTAATTTCCTTCTAATCAAATTACGTAGGTTGTATCGCAGTGTTTGCATAAATTACTTCGTCTTGGAGCTCCAATATAATTCGGTCTAAAGTCCGGGGTCACCACTGAGGGATTTAATGCGTCGGTTGAAACAATTATAATACCCAATATTTAATACTAGACCGATAAAAATAGGTTTTATTTAAAAGTGAAAATCCTCAGTTACAGAAGTTAAAAATGCATATAATGTGCCAGGAAATGTATGAAGTCGAGTTTTCGATACATTTACCAAAGAAGATTTCGATAATCGATGGTGTTGCCAACTGGTTATTTTGGCAGACTCGCCACATATTTAATAATAATGTTAGTAATAATTTTTATTCATAATATTAATTATTAATTTAGTAATTAGGTTAACAATGCATTTCAAAAAATAAATTTTGCAAAATAAAAATTAAAAAAATCTTAAATTTTTTATTTAAAGTTTCTAAGGTTACTTTGAATTCACCGTGAAGAAAGCGCAACCCTGCGCCGGCTAACGTGAGGAATATTACAGGAGTGCAGCTATATGTTTTCCTAACGAAGTATCTTAGGGCCGGTTGTTCAATGTCTGGTTATCACTACTTGCCGGTTAAACATCATATCGACGTTTTCGACATCATGCATGCAACATGTAATCGATAAAGCAGTCGTTGTATTTAACCGGAGCTTCTACCTCCGATTTGTGATAATCAGACATTGAACAACCGGTCCTTAATGAGTGCGAAAGGGATGCAAGGCTCACACATACAGGGGGAAAGTGGTGACAATCTGCACACCGCCCATACAAAATTCACCAGGTTTGTCACCAGTTTTGAAGTACCCGAAACCCGCGGTTTCACCAAATTTTTACACTACTTTTGGCTGGCAGGGTTAAATATAGGTATGTACTTACAGCTCTATAAATAAGAGGATATTTTCGAATATTATCAGTGCAAGGTTAAAAAATATTATAGTTTAAAAAACTAAAACCTTGCTATTTTAATTTCCATTCGTACTATCATCAGATATGTAACTTGAAAATAGAAATCGGTGCATCTTTTAGGCGCATCAATATTACATAGTTACATCCCGAGCTAATAAAAGGGAGGTAAAAATTACGCGAACCACGATTTTTTTTAAAGAGTTTTTAGATTGCTATGAGGTGCAACGGACACAACTAGTCGAGAGTATGTGATGCGTGACAGAAAAATAAAATCTCATGAAGATTTGTTGAATATTGTGAAAAAATACAAAAGCAATTCAGTGTTGGAGAAGTAAAAAAATTAAGTACAATTCTTTCGTCCTATACAATAGATCTTAAAAGAATTAGGCAATAAGAGTTGTCTATTGCCGGTGTTGATAACATGGCCGTCGCTACGTAGGGGCAGGGGCCCCAACTCCCCCCTAGACTTTGAAGTTTACTTTATATGTAGGTATACAATCTTCGATTATTACCGCAGCGACCACAAAAATGCAGTTGCCAATACAGCAAATCAGTTGCCAGCTTGCAGTTGCCATCTGTAAAACCATTTCAGCCAGTGGTCACCCAACTGAAGTTCGGTTGCCATAAGCTTAAGTCGGCTCAGCTCGATGTTCTGGTCACATACATAAGTACACATTTTCATGAGTCTCTCTCTTCTTATTCTGGTACTTACAAATATCGGACCATGCTCATGAAAGGTATAGTTTTCAGATTTCAAATCGGTGAAGTAGGTAACAAAATATAAATTTAAACATTTTCTTAACTTCTTCCCAGCGTATCTATTAAAATGTCATTTTCAAAAATTTCATGCATTGCTATGCCATGTGGTTCCATCTCAAACATTCTGTTATAGCATGTCATTGCTTCTTAGCTCAGCTGTTGTTTACTGTTGTATTTCTGCAGCATATTTTTAATACTGTTTAATCCTGCCTTGTATGAAAATGCTATGGGCAAGGCCGATGCCGAAAAGAGCCACATATAAGTTCTAAATGCTACAAAGAGCCACAAAAAAGAACAAGAAAAACAAAAATTTTATTTTTAAATAAAATTATTATTAGAAATGAAAAACATATATTCTATTATTATTCTATTGTACGTAAGGTAGGTATAAAAGAAAATTCAAAATATCCCTTTGGCGAGATTTTCAAAATCTGGTTTTAGGTCAGTTAAAGTCGTTCGTAACAATTCTGTTAAATGTTGGATAGTCAATAGGTACGTTCGTTTAAAACCTCCAGTAAAAAATGTCCAACAGCGAAATTCCGGCGAAATATCATCTGTTCTCTCACAAGAGAAAAATATCCAAAATAGTACGCGAACAGAAAATTTGCAGAAACTTGCAAGTTAGACGAACAGATGATAGAAATTTTGTTTACATTAACAGGTCTATTTTGCACGTTACCGAAGATTTTGTGACCGGAAAATTTTATTACCAAAAAATGTTACCACTTCTTGTCACCGCGATTCTAGGTACGTTGGTAATGCAGTGAAAATAATCAGCAACTTAGCTATGAAGATTTGTGGAAATTCCTGTATTGCATATTTCACGGGGCAATATTTTGTTACCAGCTTATGAGATGGTAACCGAATTTACCGGTTACAAGAGAGCGCAGAATGCGAAAAAGGTTTAAAAATTGACAGACACTTTAATTACCGGTTATAAAATTTATGTTACCAGCGCAGAATGGACCTGTAAAAAGTATAAAATTGAAAGCGTAAGAAAACAAATCCTGAACTCTTATCCTGACACAGTTCACTGACTAAACGAATAATTACTTATTTCTTACATGTTTAATTAGTCGCATTTTACTATTTCAACTTCCAAACCCTCAAATTCAATTTAGGGATTTGCGTAAATTCCAACCAGCCCTTCTTGATCAGCTGTTTTCTTGTTGGCAAATTGCTGTGGGCTAAAATATGTATTTATATGTATAATATTTATGTATGTAAAATATGTATGTATATGTGTAATTTGTATGAAATATGTATTTTAAAAAGTAAAAAGAGCAAAAATGTTATAAGCAAGGAGAAAGTAAACAGAGCCGCACTTTGCTAAGCAAAGAGCCGCATTTGGCTCAAAGAGCCAGGTTTGCCCACCGTTGGTATATAGATTTTTAATTAGATAATTGTTTAATAAATTTTACTATAGTAGGAGCTTGCAAAATTCGGAAAATCTCTTCCCGTATATACAATGTGAATAATAATGCTGAATATGTTGCATGTGTTCCTTTTGTTGGCATGCATAAATTTGATGCATGATTTGATTTGAATTTATTCGGCAATGTCTTCATATATCACTTTCAAACATGTATAAGCGACATGATATAAACTGGCACTTGCATGATGTGTTAGATGTCGCTATGCTTTGTAGTTGTATATATAATTGCTCAGTCATACGACTTAGTTAGGCCGATCTGTAGCAGCCACAGAATTGAGCTATATATCAAACAAAAGTGCAAGCTGCAGTTGCAGTTGACCGTGTTTGTCAAAAAAGTAAAAAGCGGCAGAAAAGTCGATAATGAGTAATATAATCTATTGAAAGATATTAACCATATTTCCATGGAATTGAGATTCGGAAAAGTTATTAGGTATTATTCATAGTTTTGAAATATATTTCACGAAAGCAAAAAATAAAAATAGCTGAGATCCCTTTCTTTTTTAAACACCTAGGATATCACTGACCATTAATGACCGCAAACCTCAAAGCATTACACATTTTTGTATGTGATTTTTAAAATGAACGATCCAAAATTAGCCGGTACACATATTTAAAATTTTTTAGAACCAGTGGTTGAATTTTTGTACTGAAAGTGTTAACCCTAAAAGTATAATCTACGTCTGCGAGGCGTATACGGAATGGGTCTTTTTTTCATTTTAACACAAAATTTACTTTTTATTTTGTTGTTTTAAATAAATGTGGTTATAGTTATTATTAATAAAACTATGTTTTATTATTAGTCAAACTCACGACTTCAATATTCTTTAAAAAAAAAAGACAGGACTAAGTATATTTTAGCTCACAGGTACGGTTGCCAGATTTTGAAACGGAGAAAGGAGTACATTTATATTTTCGATAGAAAAAAGCAGTACATGACATAAAAAAATGAGTACAATATTTTTTTAAATTTTTTGTGCAATTTATTGTTACAAATTACCATTAATTAGGTACAAACAAACAAAGATATCTTAGAAATCTTTTTCAAAGCAACAATAAATGTGAAAAATAAATAACTATATGTTGGCTTTCCAATAGGGAAGATTGTTAAAGAGATGGTGATCGAAGGGGGAGTGGACGTGGCACCTTTCCCGTCCTTTTTGGAGAGGGCCTGAACCGCCATTGACAAAAATGTTACTCCCGACCACCTAGGGCCCCTACGGGACCCCTTAGAGAAATTGCGTCCACAGTATTTTTGCGTAGAATTCGGTTCTCAATGACCGCCCTTATAGGAAAGTTTCCCCAAATAAAAAACTAAAAACTACAAAAGAATTCCCTCTTGCTGAATGTATGACCATTTTTTTAATTTAAGCCTTATAATTAATTTAATATTTTTCTGATTTTTATATCCGAGCGTCCTGCACCTAAGGCTATGGTTACACCTTTTCACTATCACACTTAACTTTGCTTACTAAGTAGTGTTTGCCACAATATGAATGGCAAAGTACAGCGCGCAAAATAATAACTGTCGCACAGGTTTTTTGAAAAATAAAAGGGTTCTTTATAGATTTTGTGTCTTTTTTGTTAACTTTGTAAATATTTTACTATAATTTTATTAATTGGTTTTAAAATTTTAATCCTGATTTGCATTTGCCAGCTTTGGGAGATAAGTACATGCGGCACGAACCTCTTTTTATGGTGTATTTTTTGTTAGATTTTGTATAAAAAAAGAAAAAAAACCTGTATAGGGTTGGTCGAATGAATGCCCTCCTAGTCACCAGTTTCGAGTCTTTTCGATTGCTGAGTATGAGGACTTATGTTGGACAAAAGATGGAGTATAACGGACCCAAATGGGGGAAATTAGCCTATGGTTACAGAAGATATTTAATAAAGTAACCGACGAAGACTTGCGCTTTTCTTCCAAAGTGTTTACCGCCGGTAAACCCAAATGAAGGTTAAAATTTAAAAACAAATTACCAAAATTGAAGTAATTGAAGTGGAAACTTAACAATAAACTACTTTTTCGCAAAATCTATAAAGGCCCCTTTTGTTTTTCAAAAAAAAACTGTGCGACAGATATTATTTTACGCCCTGTATATGATAAAATATTAATAGCTGGAAAAAGGAGTACAATAGAAGTACGAAACTAAAAAAGCAGTACATTTCCAGATATTTTTTTTTTGGGAGTACAAGGGAGTACATTGCAATAAAAAGGAGCACGTTTACTCCCAAAAGCAGTACGTCTGGCAACCCTACTCACAGGTTATCTTTTAAGTAAATAAGCCTATACAGGCGAAATTAGTCGACGACGTAGCGTAAACGTACGTTGACGCAGACACTATATACCTTATGGGATTTGCGTGTTAACGAAAACTCAACACCGCATGGCGGTGACGTTGCCGTTGCTTCTCTCTCTCTATCAGCAGTAAATTTGATATGCTGCTACGTACGTCAACCTAGGTTTACGCTACGTCGTTGACTAACTGCGCTTCACGGCGTATGTTACGTTACTGCCCGTCTCCACAGGATAAAGTTTATATCTTGATACATATGTTAGAATATAAAAGCCAATGGAGACCAGAGCTTATATCTTGCCATCTATTGCCGGCAATCTGGCAGTTTGACAGCTACATTTTCATTTGCGCGAAAACTTCGTGGCTGCAATATCCTTATTATTTTAATATAAAAGCAAAAATTGAGCTGTCTCCTGTTAAAAGATTTGTAATTATGTACTTGGATGTAAAATAGCCTGTTTTCTAAATTTTTTAAGCGATTAAATCCTGCAAAAATACATTTTCAAAGCCATCTTACAAACGCTTATATCAAGATATAAAAAGCCCACACAAATATTGCCACTGATATAACTTATATCTAGCGACCAAAATGACAGCTGGGCAGCAATAAATTTTATCCTGTGGAAACGGCCAGTTACTCCCAAATAGATTAGGCTTCTAGGGTTAAGCAAGCTTTAGTGTGAAAGTGTGATATTAAATGCTTTTCACCATAAACGGCGCCAATTTTCAATGATTATTGCGTTTCAGATTAAGACTAATACCAGATATTGGCTGCGTTTCTTTATACATTCCGGATAATCCCATTTCACAGCCGGAATAAACAGAATGCGTTTGAAATATACGTCAACATATCATCAGGAACGTTCTAAAGAATAAATAAACAAAAAAGTTTATTCCAAACGTTCAGAATGAATAAAGAAATTCAGCCATTGTGAAAGTTTGGCCTATACCTTAAAGATGACGGTTTTCTCATGGCCCACTGCACGAAGCTTAGAGTAGAGTAATTTCTTTTAAGAACTTAAAAATTATCCTGGGTTATCAGGTGTCTAGCAATACAAGATTAATTGTTGTCTTTCACGAAGTTCTTTAAATAAATTTTCAGCTAAGTACTCACCTGTATTTCGGGGTTTAATAAATTGTTAGTTTAATTTCCTATAAAATTTACCTTTAGGTTTATGAATTTTAAGAATACATCGAAAATTTGTTTTAGAGAATCAATGCGAAATAATTGCAGAAACGATTAACCGGGTTGCTGAGAAACTGAGACGTCTGCTTTTTAAGTAATTTTTGTAAAACAAATCGGCAAGTACATATCGTCGCCCGCATTCCAGAAACATGAATGCGTAAAGATGAAAATTTTGGGGGTTTTTTTATATGTCGGGCCTGCCCCCCCTAAATTCGATCCAGCGACGCCCATGGTTGATAATGCATGTAAATTCCTGCATAATCTTTTTATCCTCCATCTTTCCTTGATGAATTTCGCGGCTTGAATGATGATTTCATCTCATACATGACTGATGGTTTGACCGCTACAAGGCTTCAGTCAAAACTGATAAATTCTTGACTGACAAACTTGATGGACAATGTGTACCACACAGAAGATGCCGGCTGCTTCCGAAAGAGCCGAAAATGGCACAATGCACACTCATTTTTCATTGAAGTGTTTGCATTGTTTAACTTTGTGTTCAACTTAGCGCAGGGTTGCACGAAAATAAAGTTGAATTGCTAAAAATATCAAAATATGGAAAAAATATTAAAATATTCGCCATAAAAAGGTATTTGTATTGTTCAACTTTGCATTCAAGTTTTGGTTGAATGGCCTTTCAACTAACCGCTCTCAACAAAGTTGGTCGCCAGCCAACATCAACATGCAAACACATGATCCAACTACACAAGATCTGACAAGATGAAGCAAAAGAAAAAAGTATTTCTCTGGTGGGCGTTTGTAATTTCGGCACCATGTTATTTTCTTTGTAAAGTAAACAAAGAATATGACGACTAGGCATAAAGAAAAAATTCAAACAATTTTGTAGCACGTGTTTGAGCTAACCAATTTATTATTTTTGTATGTGTTTTTGCAAATAATCGCAGCGCACTTAATTTTAAGTTCATTTGCACAAAAAATTTATTGAAAATCGCTTAAAAATCACTGAAATAAACTACCGACAAAATACACATATAGAAAGAAGCAAAACAGAAATAGAAAACTTCAAAATTACGAACGTCACACACTTTTTCTCAATTGCTATTACAAATGGCCGCTGCTCAACCGGTCAGATCTGTTCTAATTGGTTTATGGTGCAAACACTGCTTTACTGCCGAGTACAATACGAAGCACGGTGTGAAGACCTCTTCTTTTTGATTTATTGGAAGATTTTTAAAACTACTGAACTGTGGTAGCACTGTCACAGACGGTTGCTGTAGAAAGAGTTGGCGAAACGAGGCCGTGTCTGTGTAAAATCGCAACCGAGTTAAGAACTAAAAAATATCTGAAACACAGAGTTTATATAGGCAGTTTTAATATAATAGGTATCTGTGAAATGAATCAAGTGCATAATACCTGCATTCTCAATTAAAGGATCTCAGAATTGGGCAATTGCTTGTAAAAGTGTTAGTGAACAAATGAAAATAGATAAATCAATACAATTATGTATGTAGATACAACTGTGTATAAAATCAAAAATATATACAGCGTAAAGTGGAAAATACACATTTTACTTACTAAAAACCGGTAAAGGGGCAGTCGTAGACTTTTTTTTTGTCAATATTAGCGAGCACCGCCCTCAAGAAGCGTACCTATAACCAGACGCTTAATATTTGACGCGATTACTTTCATTGTGTAAAATGAAACAATATGTATTCTTATGTATGTAAATACTTAGATTTACAGGCATATCGCTATAAATAAGTAGCATTCAAGGAAGGGCTGTGCGAATTTTCTTTTCTACCAAGGTGAATATTGTCTCTGGTAGGTACACACAAAAATTCATTTTACTTTGCTCTGTTTTCATACTAAGCTTTCATAGTGTGTGTGTGTAATTATGTGCATTAATGCAATATGCTCCTTTTCTCCAAAATCTATTTGTATATGTATACACTTTCCTCAGTTATACTCAACATTAAGGACGATAATACACAAACCAAGCAGAATTCGTGTAAAGGTGCGGTTAAACATTGCAATGCAAGCACTTTTCTACGCATTTTGCCGTGAAAATGCGAAATCGGGGAGATTACGATAACCGGGCGACAAATTTTGACTTTGCAATTGGAAAGCTGGGCTTCTCCGCTTTTTAAATATACCCACTTTTAGGGGTCGGGGCCTTCTAGTTTTCAAGATATTTAGTGTTGAAAGTTATTTTTAAATTTTTTTTTAAATATTAATATCTTATGAACTACATAACCGAGTAAAAAAAGTATTGTGTAAAATCTCTCAGCTCATTTATCTAATTAATATTGGCTGCGTTTCTTTATACATTCCGGATAATCCCATTCCACAGCCGGAATAAAAATAATGGCTGTATTTCTTTATTCATTCTGAACGTTTGGAATAAACTTTTTTGTTTACTTATTCTTTAGAACGTTCCTGATGATATGTTAACGTATATTTCAAACGCATTCTGTTTATTCCGGCTGTGAAATGTATAAAGAAACGCAGCCAATGCGTTTGAAATATACGTCAACATATCATCAGGAACGTTCTAAAGAATAAATAAACAAAAAAGTTTATTCCAAACGTTCAGAATGAATAAAGAAATGCAGCCATTATTTTTCATATCTTAAAGCCCAAAATATTAAAAAACTAAAAAAGAGCATAATTTTTTTCATAAAATGACCTTTTTTAAAAAAATTACGTGATTTATGCTAAAGAAATGTACATTACCTAGAAAGTACAAGTTATTACCTTCAATTTGGTATAAATATTTTGTTATGATCTGCTTTTGAGGCTTAAGAATTCAGTGATAATAAAAAATTTAAATGCATTTACAAGCAAGTAACAATCTTACATTTACTGTAGTTTGTCCCCTTTCAGACACGTAAAGTCTTGCTTTCAAGTCTGCTCGTTCGTGGTGAAGGAGGTGGGAAGAGCGGGGAAGAGTACAGATATCTCCCATGATGCAATTATGTAGTCTGTTCCAATAGCAGTCCGGTTTACAGGATTTAGTCAGAACTTACAGGAAGTCGTTCCTATTGACATAAAACCTGTAAGTGGGAACACATTTGAGAGAGTAAGAGCAACTGTTCCTAGTCAGAAGTTACAGGATTTAGTCCGGAGTTTTTTTTTCCTGTAAGTTCATGAAGTGTCAAACGATCAGCTGATTTGCATGTGCAAGCAAAAACAAACAGCGGTGAAAGCAAAGTACCTTATATTTGTAAAAAATGGAAGTAAACAATTAATTCCACAGGTTTTAGTCCGAAGTTCAAAGGAACAGACTTAATAGGTTCATTCCTTATCTTTTTGGACTAAAATCTGAAAAGTGTCAAAATGTCAGAGCATAAGCAAAATGCGCTCATTAAAAGAGAATAACAGGAAAAGTAAAGGAACGCAAAAAACCAAATTTTTAGTCCAAATAATGGCAACAACAAAGCTAACGTCAAATAAGAATGTAAATGTATGTACAAAACACCTTCACACAAGCACAAGCACAATAAACACTTTCTATATCAATTATTTTTTGCCTCCTTCCAATTTCAATTCACTTTTTTTACTTTTTAGATTATTCTCACTTTTTGCGTATTCTTTAATTTCCGTTAATTTAAATTCAGTCGAGTTTGACACATTTCAGGATTTTGCCAGAAAAATTCTTCTGACTAAATCTGACTACTTCGGACTGATGAGAGTCACTCTCACCGAGTGTTGCTCTCTCATTTTTACTGTCATTTCCGAGTTAAGGAACGCTTTTTGGACTAAATATGACCACTTCGGACTTTTTCTCACTATTTCTGGGAGATAAGGAACGCTCCTAATAATACAAGGTGTTATCAACTTCTCGCTATAATTCCGCCATATTGACTGCCTTACGTGAAGCAGTGTTACTTCTCTAACTATTCTTTGCCCATTAATATAACTGAATGGTTTTTATTTTTTCTCAGTATACACACTTTTTTTTTTAAATGTATTTTTTCTTATTTCATTTCATTCCATAACGAATATACTTCTAAAAAGCAAAAATAAAAACCATTCAACTATATTAATGGGCAAATAATAGTTAAAGAAGTAACACTGCTTCACGTAAGGCAGTCAATATGGCGGAATTAGAGCGAGAAGTTGCCAACTGATAACACCTTGTATTATTGCATCATGCCTCCGTACCATGAACGAAAGGCACAAGATCACGCCTTCCCGAAAGAAAGAAAAAAGTTATTTATTAGCTGTTGAAATCTCGACGCCATCTTTATTGTAAGAAGTAAACAACGAAGAGAACAAAAAAAACAGCGTAATTGTTGAACGCATAAATAATCATTTTTATTATGCAAATTCTTCTATAAATCATGTCGTTGTGTTAAATTATTCTTTACCTTATGTGTGCACACGTTGTCACAAGCGAAAATTAACACCCCTATTCTGCAACTCTTTCAATTTTAGTCTAATATGGTGCAAGTTTCAAGTGGCTAAAAATTACCGTTGATTTTTTAGAATTTTTTTCGGCGAGGATGTTGCGGGTTTCTGCCATATAAAAATAAATTGTGTTTAGTCGTTATATGGAAGCAAATGAGACAAAAAAAATCTAAAAAATCAACGGTAATCTTTAGCGACTTGAAACTTGCACACTATTGGACTAAAATTGAATGCGCTATAAAACTGTGTACTGAAAAAAATTCTAGAGCTTCTAAGAAAAAAGTTTGAAATTTAAGGGAAAGTTTGTTGCTCTTTTTTGCGGTCTTTTAAATAGTTTAAAAGATGGGTTTATATGGGTTTTGTTAGAGAATGAACTGTACTTTAATTGAAGATTTCTTAAAAACAAATAACTAAACATAAGTGGCAAACAATATCGCTTTGAAAGGGGGGTGCTATAGATATGTCCAATACTGTACGTACATTTTTATCGGGTTAGCTTTCCAAAACGGAACCAATCGAGATTTTAGCGAAAGTATATGGAATTTAGTCATGAAACTCGGTCAGGATGTTGGGGGAGGCTTTCTCTACATGAATATATCACTCTCACAAAGTAGTTGCTAATAGTATTTAAGCAATTTGTTGTTAAATAATCTTCACTACCACCCCCAGATTTTTGTACAAAATGCCACTTATCAATTGTATTTTGGTTGATATACAATATCTTCAATGTCCACGTGCGTATTTTATATTTTAACCCTGGAAGTGCTTCGCTCTTTTGCCCCTGTCTGCGGGCTTGTTAGTCGAAACGACTAACACCAACTTCGAATTGAAATAACAAACATAAAAGAGCTATAAACGAAAATACATTTTATTTTAGTTCTATATAGTTTTTCAAACACATAAACAAAATATTAAATACATATTATTTTCTCTGTTACATATAATAAACAAAATGGTAAATGACTTCAGAGAGAGGTACGAAGCGAAACACGATTTTTGTTAGTCGAACCGACTAACGAAGCACGTCCAGGTTTAATATATATATATATTCATCAATTAATTAAGTAAAACACGTTTATAAATCTATTCACTCATTTTACCACTTTTCACAAAAAAACAGAAATAACAATGGCCGACAATAAGAGCAAATGTGTGCTGCCATACTTCTCGAAGCTATAAAATACAACTATAAACCATATAATTTTTGTTTTTGATTCAAAATTTTCGGCTGCTGGGCTTTTTATACCTTTCATGAGCATGAAATGGTATTATAACTTTGGTCCGATGTTTGTAAGTACCAGAACAAAAAGAGATAGACCCATTAAAATGTATACTTATATGATCAGAACGTCGAGCTGAGTTGATTTATCCATGTCCGTCTGTCCGTCTGTTTGTCGGAACCGGAAGAATCGGACCACTATAACATATAGCTCCCATACAACTGATTGTTCAGATATGAGATTTTTCGTTATAACTTCTCCATTTATGCAGCTACGAGCATGAAATTTTGCAGTACTTGCACCCATTCTCAACAGAATACTTACAGTGAAAATTACAAAGATCGGGTCACTATAACCTATAGCTCCCATACAACTGATTGTTCAGATATAACATTTTTCGTTATAACTCCTCCATTTATATAGCTGGGAACAAGAAATTCCGCACTGTTTTCAATAATTATAAACAGAACACTTACAGTGAAAATTAAAAAGATCGGATAACTATAACCTATAGCTCCCATACAACTGATTGTTCAGATATGAGATTTTTCGTTATAATTCATCCATTTATGTAGCTAGGACCATGAAATTTCGCGCTGTTTTCACTCATTATCAGCAGAAGACTTACAGTGAAAATAACGATGATCGGGTCACTATAACCTGCAGCCCCCATACAACTGATTGTTCAGATGTGAGGTCTTTTATCATATTTCCTCCATTTATGCAGCTAGGAACATGAAATTTCGCACCATTTTCACTCATTATTAACAGAATACTTACAGTGAAAATAACAAGGATCGGATGACTACAACATATATCTTCCATGCATCTGATTGTTCAGATATGGGATTTTACTGTAAAACTCCTTTATTTGAACAACTAAAACCGATAAATTTCGTAAGATATTTTATAAATAATAATACTACTACTGAGAAAATCGTCAAAATCTATGCTGTATAAGTTTTATCTCCTATAGCACTGATTGTTCAGATACCAGTTTTTGCGATATATCTCCTTAATTTATAGTATTTATGTAGGAAACTAAACCCAATAAATTGTGTTACCGGTTTACATA
>NW_023458579.1:166684-168228 GCF_013731165.1 Rhagoletis pomonella
TGGCTGGCGTGCCTTCGGTGACTACCGTAAATTAAATGCAGTCACCGGAGAAAAGGTACCGCACGTATGACCGAGAGTTGCTGGCAATTTATGAGGCGATTAAATATTTCAAACACTTGGTTGAAGCACGCATCTTTGTCATTAAAACCGATCACAAGCTTTCAAGCAACGATTGGAAAAGGCATCACCTCGGCAGCAACGGGTATATCTCGCAATTTTCCACTACTATTGTCCATGTCAAAGGCGAAGAAAACGTGGTCGCAGATGCTCTGTCGAGGCTTTACGCTATCAACATGCCCACAGCAGTAAGCCTGGCTCACATCGCAGAGGCTCAGGTGACTGACCCTGAACTAACAGTGTTACTAGGTGGAAGCACTTTTTAAAACTACGACGGTAAGGTACAATGATAATGTGTCACTGCATTGCGATATGTCGATTGGCTAGGTGCGTCCTTATGTACCCAAAACTTTGCAACACCAAGTTTTTTCTTCGGTTCAGGCCCTCTCTCTTCCGAGTGGTAGAGCAACGTTGCATCAAATACGTCAAACATATGTCTGGCCGTCAATGAATAAGGATGTAATCCAGTGGTGTAGGAGTTGTGTGCCGCGTCAACGTGCAAAAATCAGCAGACACAATCACCTTACGGAGGAGAAGATCATCGTTCCTGATAACAGATTCGACCATGTTCATGTGGACATTGTGACCATGCCGTTACAGCGCAATTTCCGGTATTGTCTTACGATGATCGATCGGTTTTCTCGTTGGCCGGAAGCCATACCATTACCAAACATTACTGCGGAAACCGTTGCGATAGCGTTTTGGACACACTGGGTAGCACGTTTTGGGACTACTAAAACTATAACTACGGACCAATGGACACAGTTTAAGGAACTCGCCAAATGTATGGGAAGCAATCACATTCATACTACTGCTTATCACCCACAGTCAAATGGGTTGATCGAACGGTGGCACAGAACGTTTAAAGCCGCACTCATGTGCAACAACGAGTTGCCTTGGCCTGAACTGCTACCAACCGTATTACTAGGGTTGCGTACGTGTTTTAAGGAGCCCTTGGGAGCGTCAACAGCAGAAATGTTATATGGAGCGCCACTTCGGGTACCTAACGAATTTTGTGACGACGTCGGGTCAGACATGGGATCGACGACAATTTCTAAATTTTCTTCGAAGGCATATACGACAAATACGACCAACTCCAATGAATCACCATACCAAGGAGAAAATATTTTTACTAAGAGGTATCGAACACTGTTCGCATATTTTCATGTAGGGTCTACAAGGTAAAAATCAACGACAAGGAAGCAGTCATATCAGTGGATCGGCTTAAACCAGCGTTCGCAATTAGAAACGACCACGACCAGAACTCTCGACACCAATCCGAAGAATCAGCGCAGACAGTCGGGAGACAACCTCGTGTACGTTTCGACCAGTCGTGACTTGGTTATTGGAAAGGAAGTACTGTGACGAGTCTGCCAATAAAACCAGATGGCAACACCATCGATTATCGAAATCTTCCCTGCAAGAAG
>NW_023458579.1:168328-169610 GCF_013731165.1 Rhagoletis pomonella
GGATTCACAAAGGTATGCGGAGCTGTCGGGCATAGTAACCATGGGCGCATCTAAGTCAGCTTCTGGTTGAATTGTTGAACCACAAGCCAGAACTCCTCCTATGCCTGAAGCTCTGGTTCTCAATGCAGTTAATGCAATAACAGCTTCTTCCAAGCCATTGAAAACATTCACTTTGTTGTTCGGCCGCGCTTAGGGATTATAACCCTTACTAAGTATAATTCTCCTTTCTGTGTTGTGGGGAAGAGGGGCTTCCGCATGTCAAAGGTATACAACATTTATTGTGCATATTACTCCGGCTACGCCGTCCACAGTATTTTTGCGCAGAACCCACGTCGAAATTTGCAAAAAAGTGCATTAATAAGCTAGTGATACGAAATTTGAAACATTTATCTTAAATAAAATGTGAATCCTTTGATTACACGTGTATGTTAAAGTTTTTGGATTCGGGTTATACGTTTGGACACAACAACCGAAAATCGTTGTACAAATAACTAAACCGGACTCAAGTTTCTCGATAAGGGGCAACAAATATTCTTTTTTGCTCGCTTATATAAAGCAGTGGATAAAAAGGAAAAATTTTTCAAAACGGATCCAGGCTTTGGAAAAAACAAAATTTTAGGGAGTATAGAGGAGCTTTTTCAGATTCTAAATCTGAAGACTCCACCCTCCGGAGGCTTATAGTTTTTAAGTAAATCGCATTTAAAGTTGCAAAAAATACCGAATTCAACTTCACTTTTTCCCTTGTACACCAACTGAACTGAAATGTCGGTGCTGCCATTCATACTAAAAAATGCAAAAAAAAAACACAAAACGGAAACAATGAAAAAATGCACATACGCCGCAGGCGGAAATTTTTAATTAAAAATCGCGCGATTTTTAATTAAAAATTTTCATAATTTATCGAAGTATTGATTTTATAATAAAAATCGCCACAGGCGAAAATTTTTAACAAAAATTCGCGCGATTTTTAATTAAAAATTTTCATTATTTATTGAAGTGTCGATTTTATAATAAAAAGCGCCGCGGTCGAAAATTTTTCATATAAGCCCGCGCGATTTTTAATTAAAAAGTTTAATTATTTATGGAAGTATCGATTTTATAATAAAAAGCGCCGCAGGCGTAAATTTTTAATAAAAAATCGCGCGATTTTTAATTAAAAATTTTTATTATTTATCGAAGCATCGATTTTATAATAAAAAGCGGCGCAGGCGAAAATTTTTAATAAAAAATCGCGCGAAAGGTGTTCTCTGCAAAAGGTGTTCAGCCGCTTCTCTTTCGCAAC
>NW_023458579.1:169710-171547 GCF_013731165.1 Rhagoletis pomonella
AAAAAAAAACACAAACCGGAAACAATGAAAAAATGCACATACGCCACAGGCGAGAATTTTTAATAAAAAATCGCACGATTTTTAATAAAAAATTTTCATAATTTATCGAAGTATCGATTTTATAATAAAAAGCGCGGCGGTAGAACATTTTCCATAAAAAATCGCGCGATTTTGAATTAAAAATTTTCATTATTTATCGAAGTATCGATTTTATAATAAAAAGCGCCGCAGGCGAAAATTTTTAATAAAAAATCGCGCGATTTTTGATTAAAAATTTTTATTATTTATTGAAATGTCGATTTTATAATAAAAAGCGCCGCGGTCGAAAATTTTTCATAAAAAATCGCGCGATTTTTATTTAAAAATTTGTATTATATATCGAAGTATCGATTTTATAAAAAAAAGCGGCGCAGGCGAAAATTTTTAATAAAAAATCGCGCGCGACTGAAATGTCGGTGCTGCCATTCATACTAAAAAATGCAAAAAAAACAATCCGGAAACAATGAAAAAATGCACGTACGCCGCAGGCGAAAATTTTTAATAAAAAATCGCGCGATTTTTTATGAAAAATTTTCGACCGCGGCGGTTTTTATTATAAAATCAACACTTCAATAAATAATAAAAATTTGTAATTAAAAATCGCGCGATTTTTTATTAAAAATTTTCGCCTGTGGCGTATGTATGTGCATTTTTTCATTGTTTCCGGTTTGTTTTTTTTTTTGCATTTTTTAGTATGAATGGCAGCACCGACATTACAGTCGCGCGCGATTTTTTATTATAAATTTTCGCCTGCGACGCTTTTTATTATAAAATCGATGCTTCGATAAATAATGAAAATTTTTAATAGAAAATCGCGCGATTTTTTATTAAAAATTTTCCCCTGCGGCGCTTTTTATTATAAAATCGATACTTCGATAAACAATGAGAGGACAAAAAAGAGAGTGAAACGGTTCTCTCTCTGTCAGAAGTTACCAGTTTTAGTCCGAGAATTTTTTGCTGGTAAATTCTGGTAAATGTGTCAAACGATCAGCTGTAGTGTGTTTGGCAACCAAATTGTAAACAAAAGAAAAGTGCACTCTGCTAATTCATGTCGAAAAGTATTTAATTACTTGTTTAAGTGGATTCTAATGAATTTGAAAGTATTTTTGGTTATTTACATGTGGGCATTCCCATGGTGGCACACGTGACAGTCGTACGATTTCAATGTGATACAAAAATGGAATACCATTTGTTTTCTTTAACTTTTTTGGGCCATTGTATAGCACATAATTAGCTCTATATTTAACCGAAAAATGAAATCAATCGAACTGCTTGGTCCTGAAATATAAACATTTAAAGAGAGGGTCGTTACGTGACAAAAAATGGAAGTTGATTTTTTCTTTTCTTACAAAATCGCAAAACTCTGCGAATTGTGGATGGCTATTTTTATGAAACTTATTTTAATATGATTTGGAACGATTCTAGTTGTTTTTAGAGTTTTTTGAATTAATGCAAATTGTTTCAATTCTCTTTTACAACCCCAAGTGTGAAAAGTGACGTGACGTGGCGTCACGTGACATAAATTTCCATCGTTATATTTTTGTTAATATTGCTTTTAAATGAATTTTTAACGCAAATTAAACATGTATCTTATGTAGAATATACTTTATATTTTGACTTCAGCGCCAATTCAGGGTCAATTTATTGGAAATCTATGATTTATTATGTTTCAACCACATACGCCAAATTCGAACCAAATCGGACCATAAATACGGTTTTTCGAAATATCTCGACCTTGGCACCACCTAGGAAGACCATTTTATGCAAACATGATTCTACTTAAATAGCCAGTATATAT
>NW_023458579.1:171647-178462 GCF_013731165.1 Rhagoletis pomonella
TTCGCCCATTTTCAATACCATCCGTCCCACGCCCAATAGAAGTGCATGTACGAAGTTTCGTTAAGATATCTCAATTTTTACTCGAGTTATCGTGTGCACAGACGGACGGACGGACGGACGGACGGACAGACAGTCACCGCTTAATCGATTTCTCTTTTCATTCTGATCATTTATGTATACATTTGTCTATATCTATCTCGATTCGTTTTGCCTGTTACAAACAACCGTTATGTGAACAAAGTTATAATACCCTTGTGCACAAGTGCGCTCGGGTATAAAAATTAAACCAAATTAAGCATATACAACTTTTTCACGCCTTTTTCAAACGTGTTTAGGCATGTTTATGTGTATAATATTTAAAGGACCACGGACTTTGTCACGCCGATTTGGTCAGTTTTCAAAATCGTGGCGTATGAAGTCAAATATGCATTGTCCAAGACTAGGAATATTTTGATTAATAATAATAGTAGTTTCAAGTACATACATAGATTTTACTCTATTTATGCATTCTTGAAAGTTGCAGCGGAATGGTTCCATTAGTCACCGAAGTAGCACATTTTTCGCGGTTTCTTAATTTTCCGGTATATGAAAGTACGGGACGTGCAATAAGTATTTAGATATTAATATTTTAATTAATTCCATTATGTGAAAAAATGACTGCAGACAAATTCAGTAGACTTTGCTTTCCTTTTGAGGACTCTTCAATTGAACGATATTGCTTTGCATTCAGTTATCTATACAATTAAAGAGAAATTTTTATTAAAAAAAACCGGAGATGCAACTGTGTTTTTCGATATAACTTTGGTAAATATTACTCGATCGGTACGTAATACTTACTAAATTAAAGGCGAGACTAACTGTTACTGATTCATGGTGCTACTTATTATTATAAATGAGAAAGTTTTATTTTTGGATGTTTGAGAAACCATCACGCGGAAACGACTGAACGGATTTGCATGGAATTTTGTACACAGATAGCTTATGGTCCAGATAGACTTATCTTTTAAGACTTGCCACATGTTAAAAAAGTTTAATTAATTTAATACGCGGAAATGATTGAACTGATTTGCACGAAATTTTGCACATACTAAGATAGCTTATGACCTAGGTAGACTAGACTGCTTTTCCTAAGAGTTGCCACTTGTTAAAAAAGTTTAATTAAATTAATACGCGGAAACGTCCGAAGGGATTTGCATGAAATTTTATACATGGATGGCTTATGACGTAGGTTGGAAAATAGGCAAATTTTCTTAAGAGTTTCCACCTGCTAAAAATGTTTAATTTAATTAATATGCGGAAACGACTGAACAGCATTGAGAGAAAATTTGTACACAGATATTTTATGACCTAATTTGGCAAATAGGCTACTTTTTTTTAGGAGTTGCCACCTGTTAAATTAATACGCGCAAACAACTGAACGGATTTGCATGAAAATTTGCACTCGGATAGCGTGTGACCTAGGTTTAAAAATAGTCTACGTTTCTTAATAGTTGCCACCTGCTAAAAAAGTTTAATTTAATTAATATGCTGAAACGACTGAACGGATTTTCATGAAACTCTGCACACAGATATGTTATGACCTACTTTGGGAAATAGGCTACTTTTTTTTAAGAGTTGCCACCTGTTAAAAGAGTTTAATTAAATTAATACGCGGAAATTACTAAACTGATTTGCATGAAAGTTTGCACTTAGGTAGCTTATGACCTAGGTTAGAAAATAGGCTACCTTTCTAGGAGTTGCCACCTGCTAAAAAAGTTTAATTAATGTAATACGCGGAAACGTCTGACCGAATTTGCATAAAATTGTTTACGCAGATAGTTTATGACCTAGATCGGAAAATAGGCTACCTCTTTTAGAGTTGCCACCTGTTTGAAAATGAAATTTTGAACACAGATGGTTTACGACCTGTACTGAAAACTAGCTTCCTTCCTTAACCGGTTTCCCGATCAAAACGAAATTTGGCACACTTACTACAGATTTCAAAAGGATGGTCTTAGGCTAAATGTAATTCCGATAACTCAAGGCCCCTCCCATTCAAATTGGAATTTTCATAATACATACATATCTCTGGAAGTATTTGTGGGAAAGAACAGGAACATGATATGGAGATATGTACGTGAAATCAAATTCGTTCTCACAGAGAAAAATAGTCGGTTTTGGAAAAAAAGGCGTAGCACCTCCCATACTGACTGGTAGTTTCGTATTGCATTTCTCTTCAAATATTTGGGGTAAATACTCAAGCTTGGTATGGAAATACATATGTAGATATGTATGTGAAACTAATACCATACTCGTGGAGAAAAATGAGACTTAGTGGACAAGGTGGGGAGGCAACTCCCATGCAAATTGATTTTTCTATGCTGCATATCTCTGGTGGTGTTTATTGCAGAGGACTGGTACTTGGCACCGAGATGTGTACCTATACAAAATTAATTCCATACTCATGGAGAAAAATTTGCGTTATTTGAAAAGAGGCCGTGGTACCTCCCGTACAAATTTACTATTTTATACTGCATATCTCTAGAGGTGTTCATGATAGTGTACTGGGACTTCGTACTGGGGTATATAAAATCAATTACAAACTCATGGAAGAAAATTAGGGAAGTGTTTGTGGAAGAATACTGGAACTTGGTACGGAGTTATGTATACAAAATTTATTAATTGCTCATGGAAAAAATGTGAGTTATTAAAAAAGGAGGTATGTCGCCTACCATACATAGATACTAAAACTTTATTAATAAATATCTCTGGAAGGATAAAAAATCTCTGGAAGTAAGTGCCGTACTGACAGAAAAAATATTAATTTAATGGAAAAGGGAGAGCCGGCTTCGGCCATATAATCTAAAACTCTCATGATGCATACATACCCCTTGAGGCATTTAGCTACAGTACTGTGAAGTGGTATTTTATCAAGGCGAAGGTACTAAATTTAAGTTGGAAATATTAGAACCCGCCGTGGCACCTTCCAGAAGGTTACACGTTTGCGCGGCGTATCCCTGGAACCATTTTAAGGTAAACTTAGAGGGATTGGTATCTTTCGTACATATATACGAATATTATAGCTTTAAACGACCTATATACCTGAATTCGCTTAAAGAATATAGAGCTATAACAAAATGGGCACAGATATAATATATAACATCATTAAATTATGTTTCATATTTGTATAAAAATGTGGGGTGAAACCTGCGGGTATAAGCTAGTAATAATATAATGAAAATCATTAAAATTATAAAAAAAATTATTTAAAAACAAATTTTGAAAAAATTTCCGTCGACTTTATTTCAATTTCTGCATTGTATGCATAAACATAAGTAAACTAATTAGTGTTTCTAGAAGTTGTGCATGTTCGGTATTTCCATACTCATTTGCATAAACAAAAATTTTCCATTGTGATGGTTTTCCATTAGAGCTACCGAAATTATTCATAAATTTGTAAAAATTCTCAAACTATAGCTAATATGACAAAAAGATTAAAATATTTGGAACCAGCGACCTAACTAAACCCTAGAAATATGAATGCTCTTTTTTTACTTTTTTTGACTATAGGCCAACACAATTATCAAGAGAACAATTAAGTAACGATACGTTAAAGAGCGGCCAGAAATGATGTTTGTCTTTGTTTTTTGCGTTTACGGTTTCATTATCTAATAATATGCACCAAACCTTTTTGCTGAACCCAGAACTTCGAACAAGAATCGGTCTTATTCAACCAGTGAGCTGTCACTTGGGGATCGATGCGTGGGCTCTTAAAATTAAAATAAAACACTAATATTTTATTTACAGGCTTGTTGTTGTCTTTAAGATACAATATATTTACACTATTACCAAGGGATTTGAGAGAAATTTTTATTTTCGACCCACCCTAGTATGGAATTAACATTCTATTAGGTTTAATTGCGAAATTCTAGCGGTAGTAACATTCTATTAGGTTTATTTGCGAAATTCTAGCGGTGGAAGAATACCAGGATTTCTGCGTGATTACCGTATCCACACCGGTTTTAGTGGGTGTGAAAAAAAGTTATCAGTTTCGATAATAACAATTACGGCTTTTTGGGAAAGGTGGATGTGCCCAAAATAGGTTTCTTTGAAACAATTAAACAAAGTTATCGAAGGTGATCTCTGAAATAGCAGCTATAACTAACTTCTACCACATGTAAATTATTGCTGTTTTTCTACAACATTTTTCATAAAACACGTACTACTCCTGCCCTTTGAAACTCATGTGCAGGGGTTCCCAAACTTTTATTATAATGGAACCCTCACTAAATACCTCTCATTTTATGGAACCCCACATCAAATTACTAAAAATCAAAGGCACTGCAATTCAAATTTGAATAAAAGCTTTTACTAGAAATAGTTTATATACTTAAAATTTTAATGTGAAGAAAGAAGTTGTATCGCTGTTATTAATTATTGTTGTATAGTTCGATATTATGTCTGAAAGCGCATCTCTGTGGTAGCATCATATTTCGACCTGAATTTGTTTTTAGTGTAAGCTGAAAACCCTACTAGAGTTCACTCTTTGATGCGAAACTATGTGCGTTCGAGCGAAAGTGCGAAAATCGGCAGTTTCTTACAACAAACATATGGCACCATTATGGCACCGTTTCGCACAAACGCACAGCAAAGCAACAAATAAAGCATGAAAGAGTGAACTATACGCCTGTTTCACAACGAAACGTTGTGACAAAAGGAAGCAAAGTTAGGATAGCCTTTTTAGCTACTTCGTGGTATTCACACACACACTAACCCAAAACTCGCTCAGAGACATAGATTCAAATGTGTGTTTCAATGTCGAAGTTCTTTAAAGATCTATGAATACTTCATAAATGAATTTCGTACCCAATCGATATTACTACTACCATCCGAAAAATAATATGACAAAGATTTGAGGAGATTTACCAACTGTCCAGCTTTGACATTTCACATTTAATTTGGTAATTCATCGCGTTTCTTTTTGACAATTGTATAAAATTGGCAATCATTCAATGCTTTTCTTTTCCACACAGGTAATCCAGAAATTTAATTTTCTTTTTAAGGGTGATTATTTCCCCCTCTCTCGCCAAAAATACGGTTGTTGATTTTCCTTGAAAAAATTTAGTAATTTCACTGATCTTTCCAAAAACATTATAAGTCGGATATTCGAATAATAATACTAACTAGTGTACCCGCAGAGTTATTCAGAGATCCGAGTGCCAGTGAATAGCAGTCTGGCATTGTGCATGTTTTTAATTAAGTCAAATGGAAAATCTCCCATACCAATGAAAAAAGTGCTTAATAAAAACAAAAATAAAAACTTTACCACACACCTACAAGTAAGGTCTCTAATTTGACCTCTCATTTTTGAAATTCCCTTTCAAAAGTATTCCCAAACTAAAAACGTCTGAAATCTCATTCGTCTCATTCTCATTGTCAGACATTGTGAAACACATGTATTTCAATAAACTGATAAACTAATTTGAATTTGATTGTTCGAACAAATGGCAACCCTCCTAAATTTAAGGCGAAGAATAAAGCATTTTCAAACCCATTTCGATTTATACCCATGTTTAAATAATTTGTCGAAATTATTGAATAATTTAAATGAATCTTTTTAAACACGTGGGAACCCTCTTTAAACATTAAAATGGTCAAACTAAAGATTTCTTAGCATTCCTTCGTTTGACTACGGTACTTTTATATTTCATATACTTTTTGTATTTGTTAGACCTTTATGAGTTAGACCTTTCAAACAGGTGGCAGCCTTCTTCAAAAGTATTTTCCAGCTTAATCCTTGTTAACTCTCCTTCGCCTGACATTGCGTTACATATTTCAATTAACTGATGAATTAAGTAGAATTCAGAAACAAAAGTTTTTCAAAACCCCCTTCGACTGATATCTATATTTTAATAATTAATTTAACTTATTAAATAATTTTAAATCAACTTTTTAAACAGGTGGCAGCCTTCTTCCAACACCTCAAAAATATTCTTAGCGTTCAAACTAAAGATTTCTTAATACTCCTTCGTTTGACATCCATATTTTGATGTTTCATATAAATTGTGTATAAGTAAACTAAATTCGAGACTTCAAGCAGGTGGCAACCCTCTTCAAAATATTTTCAAAGTACTACTTTCTGAAACCCCTTTCACTTGGCATCCATATGGTGACACCTAAAATGATTTTTTAAACAGGTGGCAACCCTCCTATAGTTCAGCTAAGAAAAAAGGGGTTCGAAACCAGTTCGGTTGATACCCTTTTTGTAATAATTGATTTATTTTTTTAATAATTTGAATATAGTTTTTTAAAAGGTTTCGACTCTTCTCAAAAAAGTAAAACCTTACTGCACATACACTCCAAGCCTTTTAATTTGACACCTCCTTTCGGCAGATCGAACGAACGGTACGAACATGATTTCGTAGGTTACTAAATAATTTAAGTTTAATTGTTCAACAGGTAAACTAAAACCTGTTTGCATATTTACAGACCAATCTCTTCAATTTAACATCTCATTTTTGAAAATCGAGCGAACGGGACAGATCTTTTGTCGCGTATTATATATATAGATATTTTGGCGCATACATGCTAAGTGTTTGGCCGAGCTTATCCTCCAATTGGTGGTGTGCATCTTGACAGTGGCGTAGCCAGGGGGGGAAATGGGGGGATAGATCCCCCCTTCGTCATTGACCTACAATTATTTACTTTTGAATTAATAACACAATACTATTTTATCCTTCTGATCTAACATTTTTTTTATTTCAGACGGATGACAAATTATCTTTTAATGAATATATGAGTAGTCCACTTGCAAACAGCGTTATGTGATTTTATAA
>NW_023458579.1:178562-180486 GCF_013731165.1 Rhagoletis pomonella
CTTTGTCTTTGTCTTTGTCTTTGTCTTTGTCTTTGTCTTTGTCTTTGTCTTTGTCTTTGTCTTTGTCTTTGTCTTTGTGTTTGTCTTTGTCTTTGTCTTTGTCTTTATCTTTATCTTTATCTTTACTAAATAAAAAAAAATTATTTTTTAAAGCACTTAAGGGAGAAATGGAGATTTTAAGACGAAAATTGGACGTTACCCAGAAGAGGCTGCTGACGGAAATCATATCACTGCGTAAAAAATTTGTTTAAACTTGTCAATATGTGGTCCGCTTATAATTTTGGCACGGGGTGTATAGTATTAATGCATGTAGTATATGTGATTATATTTTCAATTATTTATTGAAATTCTTTATATTTTTATAAGAAATAAGATTAAAAAAATTTAATTTCAAAAATGTAAATGATGGTGTTTTAATTTTATTAAAAGGGGGTTAAAAAACATAAAAAAGTTTTACGAAATGCTGTATAAAGAATCCAAAAGGACTCCAATAAACCATCAAAAGAGAACCAAAAAATGCACAAATATGACTCTAAAAAGACTCCTAGAAACGTTCAAATATGACTCCAAAATAGCTCCAAAATTCACTGAAAAAGAGTCATAAAATCACCGAATTCATCGGATTTGGAGTATTTTCCGAGTCATTTTTTAGACTCCATTCAGCGTGCCCGCGTAGAACGAAAAATCGATCATTTAGGGCTCCAAAAAGAGCTCATTTATGAGGGAAAAGCTCCTATAAAAGCAGGTTTATAACTCAAAAAAGAGTCTTTTAGGATCCTTTTGGTTAGCCGGGATATTTTCGAGTATATGTACTCGTAGTGGGTATGAGTGCCGTACTAAGTGCCAATCGTAAATAAGAGCGTTGAGCATTGCGCTTGAGACCTTGTTTATTTCTAACTTGTATGTATGTGGTTTTGGCCGCTGAAGCCGAAGGGCTACAGGTGCGTTCTACTTTCCGAATGACCTGCGTTCGAGCCCTGGTCAAAGAAATATTGCAATAAAAAACTTCTCATAAAACCCATTTGTCGTTCGAAGGCGGGGTAAAGCTGTAGGTCTCTCTCATTAGTGTAACAACATCAAGACGCAGTGGCGTAGCCAGGATTTGGCGAAGGCTCGGGATTAAAAAAAATTTGCATCGATGACTTGAAGTTGTGATACACAATGGCTAGAGGCGTCGCACTATAGGCAAAACACAAGTTTTTTTTTTAAATCGTAGATCTTCGCTTAGAAAAGAGATAATAATAGAAAAGAGATAAGTGATCATATAATATAGGAAAACTATAGAGAAGTTACAACAACAATAACTTAACCCTCTAAATACCGTTCAAAATGTCACTTTTTTTAATTTTGGATTTTGGCTCCCATTCCACTAGAAAACACTATATTTAATACACCATTAGCACTGTTTCTGAAAGATTTTTCTTTATTTTATCTAAGACTCGATTCTTGGGACATTGGATGCTGTACCCGAGTGGCCAGATTGGAAAAAGAAAAGCTACCTTGAAACTCTAATAACTCGTAAGCTATTAGCTTTCACAAACAAATTTATATAACAACAAGTAAGAAAGTCTAAGTTCGGGCGGAGCCGAACATTAAATACCCGGCGCAAGTATTAAATATATGTTTTTTCACCCTTCCGAAACCTTCCGCTAGATGGTAAGCCGAGGTGTATCAATTTTGAGTAAATTAGCGTCCTTCAATTTCGAAATATTGAAGTTTCAAGCATTTCTTAAATTTACCGTTATATGAGAATCGGCCGTTATTTTAGTCCGATTTCAATATTTTTCAACGTTTTGCTTCTATGTGGCAAGTACAATAACCACACCGAGTTTGGTACAAATTGGTAGAACGGTTACCGATATACTTATATGTGATCATAAGTGGGCGGTGCCACGCCCATTTTCCAAAATTTTACCATAAACGG
>NW_023458579.1:180586-189539 GCF_013731165.1 Rhagoletis pomonella
GGTATTTAATGTTCGGCTCCGCCCGAACTTAGACTTTCTTACTTGTTCTTATTTAAGTAGGAGATGAATTTTTAACCTAAGAAATATACATATATATATTGTATGTTCCTTACGTTTTTATACATACATACTGTAAAATATTTAGGGCTGTTAACTTATCTATTAACGATTTAACTATAGTTTAAAATATATAAGTTTACGGCCCTTAATACGCTTAATTTGTTAAATGGCCCATGATGTCGATTGACCGTGTATGTTCTTGTGGTGTGATTGTACCAGCTGCTGGTGCGACTTCAAAAACTATTTGAAAATTTTATGATCGTACCAGCATGCTGGTGTCGTGAGTGGTGAAATTAGCTAAATTTTCTAAGTAAAGAGTATTTTGGCGGAAATTTCCTGCACTATATGAGTCAAAGCCGTGTTTGTGGAAGATTAAGTTCTCGATATTGCAGTTGTGAATTAAAACAAAAAAACAATGTTTAACAAAATGGTGGAAAAATTGTGAAATTTCGGCTCTAATCATTTCGATCTTTCTTCGACCTCATTTGTAAAGAAATAAATATTGTACCACCATGCTGGTAAGTTATATGCTTCGAGCCTGATGGTACAATCACTTGATGGAGCCAGCAAGTTGGTGTCGTATATTTCCCCTTTTATACAAAAAGGTTTAGCTTTTTACCCAGTGTTCATTGTTTATCTATACCATTACTTATGTAAAAAGTTTGCGTGTATACTTATATATGTATATGTAAGTAAAAAATTTTAGCTACCATTTTTTAGCCCTTTTTTTTAAAGAATTCGGCTACCACTAAAAAGATTCGCGGCAACACTGGTGGGAACTATTATTCACTATACTTTTTTGGTGTTATATTTTTGAGCAGGAGTGCTGGCGGTGTTACGGCCGCCGCTAATCTTAACTTTTGGTATTACTGCTGCTATTACTACTGCTGGAGCACTGACGGTTTTAAGGCTGCTGTGGCTGTAAATGCGCTCGTTATAGCTACGGTGACCATCCGTCCTTTATTTTAAAGGACAGTCCTTTATTTTAACCCCCTGTCCTTTATAATTTTTTTCAAAATAAAGGACGCCTTTTGTCCTTTATTTCTTAAACTGTCCTTTAAATCGGCATTTTTCAGAGGTATTTTTTTAACGGAGAATATAAAAAATAAAAATGTGCCTTATAAAATATAATGAAAACCTTCCCCAGTTTGTTTCGCACCTCACTTAAGAGTTTCTATTTAATCGGTTATCTTTGTACAATCTATAAATCAAAAGGGAAAGTTGTGCCCAGGATGGTGTTGCACGCTGAGTTTCCAGTTCCACTGAAAGAGAACAATAAACCCCCTGCTGCTTAGTGGTTCAAAACTGGCATTTAGTGTTCGTAATTCACTGGAGCCTTGATTTTTCATTTCATTTGATTTATTTTTATTTTTTTTTATGAAAGCTTACAATATTTGCAAGAGACCAGTTCAGCCTGATTTCTGAATTTTTATTTGATTATATAAATTTTTTTGTGCAAAATGCAGAAAAAGTAACAATTTTGAGGAAAATGTACTCTCCTGTTCCAGTTAATAAATGTTACATAACAAAAACAAGTTGAAAACAATTGTACGGTTCTTCCGTAAAAAAACAAAAAAAAAATTTGAAATGTTATAAAAAATTTTCACCAAACTAAATAGTTTTTTGTTTGCTTTTTAGTAAAAATTGGTTGAAAAATGAAGGTTTCGATGGATTATGAACGTTAAATTCCAAATTTTGAACCACTGTGTGCCGGCTTCGTCGTGCAGTATGAATTATCGTAAACGCATTTTGGTAGCAAGGTATGGCGAAGTCCTTGAAAGGGATTTGGCTTCATTTTTTCGCTACAGCAGGGGAACTTGTACAATTAAATAATACAATTAACTGTAAATATTTGATTTAAATTAAGATATGGGTAAGGTACTTTTATCATACGAGTTGTATGTACGTATTCCCAAATCATTTTGAAAAAAAGTCCTTTATTTTACGTTGGTTAATATGGTCACCGTAGTTATAGCGCAAAAATATACTTACATACTAACGCAATACTTAGGTATCCGCTCCTATCGATGCAAAGTAGCTCCAAGGTGTAGAAAATCACTCCAGCCCAATGTCCTGACTCCAGACTATTCTTAGATTACTCACCTGCTAAAAAAATCGCCATTTCGCAGCGTGTTGCTTCCTTATTAATTTTTTGGTTATGTTTTATTCTGTCAAACTGTTACTCTTTCTATATTGCCGTTTATAACTATTGTCTGCATTTTTTTTTTATATTTTTATGATTGTTTGTTAAGTTTTTTTTTTTGTTCATGAAACGATCCTAACTTGAATTTAGTGAAATTATAAAAAATAATATTAATTCCCTCAAAAAATTCATGGATAGGAAAAATATAAGCTGTGGATACAGCGGTGAAAATATAAATAGGGAAGAGAAATTTTAGCGGTCTTTGGCTATTCCCCTTTCGACTATTTTATTAGGGGATTCACAAGATGTGTTAATCGTCGTAAAATCTTAAGCGTAACATTTTTTATGTAAAATAATGGTTAAAATGGTTTTAGATGATTTCTAATTACACCGAAATGTTTTTAAACTGATAAAAAAAATATATAATTAGCCCCCCTAAAACCATTTTACCCGTCATTTTACATAAAAAATGTTAAGGTTAAGATTTTACGTTAGTTACAACGTCTTGTGAATCCTCTAAATTTTTATAATTTTTTTATGAAAGTGTAGCTCGTTATCTAACAAAACTATGTAAGTAAAAATTTTAAACGCTGTACAAAGCTAAGTTCTACAAAGTTCCATCAAAATTTACAGCCTTTTAATTAGATTTCTTAGAGATTTTCTGAGCATGCAGCTTGGAGCCCATTCAATTCAGAGTGCAAATTTTAAGCAGCTAGGACATAGCTTTGATTTTTGGTAAATATATATATATAGCCAATATAGTGCTCGGCATTGGAAATGTACGCCAAAAATATATAAACAAATTTTTACCACGGGCTTAGGAATTGAAATGCTTTTGGTGTTCTACATTCTTTCTTTCATAAAAGTGACCTCATTGTACTTTCGTAATGGTGTTGTTGAAATAAAAGTTTGTTACTTAAGTCTTTGAAATGCATTCACATATACAGTGACGAGGAAAACTGTAACATGGTGTAACACTTTTTATTTCAGCCACCGCTATCCTTCCAAGTTCTAACGACTTTCATACTTTTGTTGTATATTCTTATTGGTCCCCCCCTACTCCCTCTCTCATAAAGATTTGAAGTCAATCCAACAACAATAATAAAACCAGCAGGCAAAAATGTAAATTAATGCAAATGTTACAGTTTTGCACTCACTCTCAGGTTTGCATTTTAAAGTTATCTTTTACTTAGTTGGAAGTCAGATGACTTTTTTCTGTATTGTAATTTATTCAAGAAGTGATTACCAGTAAATAATATGGTTAATCAGTAAACATAAATATAAATAATAGATTTACTGCGAAAACGCGGGACCGTAGGAAATATGGCAAAAAAATGTGAAGTTCGCCACATGAAAATGTTAAGACTGAGAAAAAATATAGCCTAAAAGTTATTAAGGACAAAGGAAGTCTGCCAAAAAATATTACGGTCCGATATCTTGCGAACTTAGTAGCAAGTAGCGCTGCAGCAACTATTACAGATACAGATATTGCAAATCAGTAGACAGCGAGGCGAACAATTTTCAAATTGAACGCAAAGCCATAATAAAAGAAGAAAAAAACATTTTGATCAAAATACATGTGCGAGAGTGGTAGCATTTTGCTGGATCGCACGAAAACCGGACCGTTGCCTATTAGGATATGTTAGGCAATAAAAAAACGCATTTTTAAGATTTAATTGAAGTTTGGTTGGTCTGACAAGAATAAATTAATCACTTTCAATCAGATGGCCGATCATGGTATTGGATCAAAGACCCAAATTAAGCCTAAGCGCATCATGTAAGGCAAACTGTGAATCACAGTGGTCGGTGAATAATAGTTTGGGGTTGTATTTCAAAAATATTATTGGTCCGTTAGTACGCATTATGCGTAAGGAACAGTATCTGTTCATATTTCAACAAAATTTGCAGGATGTGGTCGAAAAATGAGAGTTTCTGCCGAAAAATCACCCAAAACACACTGCACATGTTCGCAAAGACTGAAGGCAAAAGCAAAAAGTTGCTATTTTGAAATGACTTCTACAATCCGCGGATATAAATCCCGTCGAAAATTTGCTAAATCAACTAAAAGCGCAGCTTACTAAGTATCCAAGTCCGTCCAATGGAGTACATGAGCTCTGAAAGCAAACCAAGGATATATGGAAGGCTATACCTCCAGAATGTTTACAGAGATACAAATAAGGTATGCCAAATCGCATCCAGGATCTAAAAAAGCAAAAGTATACTGAACATTGTGTTAACAATTCTTTTTTTTTCGTGAAAATTGTCAAAAAGTTATTAAAAATATATAAGTGCAAAACTGTAACATATGCCTCAATTTACATTTTTGTCCGCTGGTTTTATTATTGTTGTTGGATTGACTTCAATTCGTTATGAGAGAGGAAGTACAGGTGTACCAATAAGAATATACAACGAAAGTATGAATGTCGTTAGAACTTGGAAAGATAGCGGCGGCTGATATAAAAAGCGTTACACCATGTTACAGTTTTGCTCGTCACTGTACATAGTAGAATCGCACTTAACCCCTTCGGTAGGGTTGTCAGTGGCAAAAATATCGATGTCTTTCTTCGCATCGATACATCGAAACTTACACCGATATTTGTCGATGCATAGGAGGGCATACATCGATGCATCGATACGCATAGAGTTTTCCTCCACTATGGAAATAAAACATTTACAACATTTTGGGTATGCAGAAAAATATTCAAACGTGGTTTTGGATAGAAAGGTATTAGGGCTACCTCAAATTGGTGCAAAGGTACGCAAAGGTGTGAAAGTATTCAAAAAACTAAATACATATTTCAGAAAGCTTGACGGAATAAAACTTTTATATAATTGAAAATGATTTTAATTATGTACAAAGTAATTGATTTTACTTCAGATATGATGGAACGAATATTTTATATATTTTTAAGTATCTTTAATTAAAAACCTTATTAAAAAATTTAAATTTTCTCCATGAGAAGAAAATTATATAATGACATTTTGAAAAATTTCAAATGGCAGTTTATCTGAGATAAGTTGTTTCAAAAAAGATATGAATTCTTGTGTGCATACATACAAATCGTTTATGAAATATTTAAAAGCAATAACTAACATTTTTTTCAAAATCAGTTTTTACTTTTAAGGCAAGTTTTATTAAAACCCTTCTTTCCTTAGTCGTAGAGCCGTAACTCAAAAACGTACAATCTAAGGAACATTTCAAAAATCTTTCTCTGTAGAATTACCTGGGTTCATAGTTAAGTTTTTTGTTTCTCCTGTAAATAAATATATGTATGTTAGCGCTGTAGTACATTTAAACAAGTAAAGCATTTTCAAGAAATACAATTACAATATAAAATCCAAATGATCCGTTTCAATAAACCTTCCTGGTTTTTCTGTCTTCAGTAGATCAAGAAATCCCAAACCTTTTTTATATTTCATTTTGTATACAGTAAATTATCAACCCTTGCGTGTCACTAGAATTTTATAAAATGGTCTAATTTTAAATTAAATTCTAAAAATATTTTAGAAACGTTTCCAATTTGAAATTTACGTAAACTACTCGGGACAGTCCAAAACTTCATAGAGTTTAATTTATTTTCAAAATTATTAATAAGATTTTTAGTAGAACGCTTCCATTGTTACAACAAATTAAATGTACAATATCATGTACAAATGCAAGGGAAGGGTTAAGGAAACAAGTCTTTTTCAAAGCCTTTGGTTTTCTTCAAAACCATTTCGAAGTTCAATTATATGCATATATGTATGTATAATGTATATATATAAATAACATTTCGAGTGACCTAGTACAAATCGTAGCTAAGGCTAAATAATTCACGAAACCATGTTTAAAAGCTCTTAACTCCCAACTCATTAATAAGAAACATTCTAGATAACTTTTCGGATAAAAAAACCTTCGGGGCTAAGTTATTTTTAGGATTTTAATATCGGTTTAAAAAATTTAATTTTTTTGGAAAGTAATGAACTTGTTGAGAAAATTTTAAAAGATTAATTATAAAGGAATGCCTCCCACAATTTTTCAAAAAGATATATCCGTTGTATTTCAAAAGTTATCGTAGCAAAACTAGTACAACTTCTTAAAATCTATGAAAAAAATTATAAAATTATGATATATTTAACATTCAGTTGAAAATCATTTCCGCCTTGGTTTCTTGAACGAACTAAAGGATACGTTTGTTTTTTTTTTTTTGTTTGCAGGATACTTCTAAGTATTAACCTTTACACTATTCTTAATAACCATACACCCAGAAAAAGGTTTAGTTATAATTACCAAGATTTGGTTATAGTGACCAAGTGGCATAGTTGGATATGGCGAAATAAATATCTAGTTCACGAAAGTCTGCAATTTACTTGAGACTTCTAGTTGGGACAAATGTATATTTGTTAATAATTACAAAACGACTACATTGAGTGGACAATATTGTTAGTAGAATAAAATCATTGTTGAGCAAATATAAACAATGCTTTGGTTGATATAAGTTTTCAATTAATTTTGTGAACGCTGTAGACTTGAATCAGATAACCGTTTATTATTGGAAAAAAAGTTTCAGTTTGAAACAAGTAAAAATTTACTCGATGGTTGCTGTGTATACTTTCTTCTTTTATTTGCATATATTAAGCATAAAAAATACATACATATTTGCATAAATAGCTACTGGTGGAAATAATACATATGTATATGGTGGTAGGAATTTCCTAAAAAGAAACGATGAAACAGGAACAGTCGTCCGAAAACTCAGGTCAATATCTGCTGGAAGTGCTGGTTTAAGTATACTGCTTTGCTTTTTCCTTGATAGATACTTTCTAATTATAACTCACATGAATTATATATCCACTGAGAAACGCCGGTTGGCATCAAACTTTATATTTTTAAATAACCACACCCGCACCGAAAAAGCTCGCGGCGATGGCAAAACTGAAACTGAGACAAACAAGCCTGGGCATGTCATAGCACACACTTTTCTTTCTCTACCCAGCGCAGTGATCGACATGCCATAGCTTACTGAGCGCTCTGTAACCACACGCGTGTTTCACCCGTATACGAACAGCGGTAGCGGAGCAATGATTTCCACGCACACAGTCTCACTCATTGAATCGTTTTTATGCAATGGTCGGCACAGTAATGCCAGACATTCCCTGTTAAAAATCCCACGAAAATGGGGAAAAAATCCCTCAATTACCCACATCTTGAAAATTAGTCCCACAAAACTCCCAACGAATTTAAACATATACATGTTTCAGTAGTAAAGAAGTAAAATTCATATAAAATAATAATAATTGTTTGGCGCTTACACATATGTGCTTTTCCTCCAATTTGTGGCGGTCCCCTTGATGTTGTCACACAAAGGGGAGGGACCTACAGTTTTACGCCGACTCCGAATGGCGAGTGTATTTTTATGAGAAGCTGTTTTTCATGGCAGGAATACACTCGGAGGTTTGCCGTTGCCTGCCGAGGGCCGACCGCTGTTAAGAAAAACCCCCTTTTTCTGCATTTTTTCACGCATTCATTTTTTCACTTTAATTTTTTTGCTCACTCACTAAGGGTCTAAAAGAATTTTTTGGTGACTTTAAAATTGAAGCACATTCATGTGCTATTTAACATTTCATCGGATAATTTGTTCCGCTTTTTACATGAAACACCAGTTACAACTGAAAAGATTCCTTCTTACTCAGCGCTTGAATTGGTTAACGTAAGAAAATTTTCGCAATTGTCCTTATACTTTTTAACAATTATATACCATTTCACTTCACATCACATCTTCAGAACGATTAATTACGTAAGAATGTCGAATATTCTTGAATTTTGATCAATTATGCAACAATAACTGCGTCAAAAGAAAATCCCTTATTTATATGAAATGTCCCTTTTTTCCCTTTTAATAATTTTGTATGCAAAATATCCCTCAAATAGGGAAATTACCCACAATCTGGCATCACTGGGTCGGCATACTAGCGCATTCAAACGATTCAATAAGTGGGACTGTGTGCCTTGCTTAGCTGGCGCTCTTCGTATGTGAAACACACATGAGCTCAGCGAGCGCTGATCATTATTTAGGGGGTGCTCATAAGCATGAATATATTCCGCTCTCAAACCAAATCGATCAACTAAGATTTGGTAACTATGACTAATCCATGTGTTGAAAGAAAGCTTATCTGTATTAGCAGAGCTTAATGGCATCCTTTTATGAACCATACTTTAATGGAATTTGTAGAAATATGCTTCAAAAAAATATTTATTAGTATTTACCAAACCCTCCAACTAAATTAACGATTTGGTACAACCAAGATGAATATTAGAAGCTTTAATATATTTAGTTATAATTACCAACCCATGGTAATAGTTCCCAATCCTTGGTCACAGTTCCCAAATATTGTCAAAATTCGGGAACTAAATATCTTTAGTTGTCGAAACTAATCCTTTTTCTCAGTGTATTTGCTGTAGGTTTTAATTGACATAGGCCAGCTAAACCTGTCGAGGTTGAGGAGAGGAGCAGCAGCAGTGGCAGCCCCAGCAGTGAAGCCAAGTAAGAATATTTGGAATGAATATATTAACATTACTTACATATGTAATGTATCTAATATACAGAAAATATATACATGGTCGGCTGAAGACAACTTCAAATGAATATATACTTAGATAGTACATATGTATATAAATACCTCGTATATGCGAAATCCAAAACCACTTCATGGATGTAAAATAAACAAGTAAGAAAGTCTAAGTTCGGGCGGAGCCGAACATTAAATACC
>NW_023458579.1:189639-209979 GCF_013731165.1 Rhagoletis pomonella
AACAAGTAAGAAAGTCTAAGTTCGGGCGGAGCCGAACATTAAATACCCGGCGCAAGTATTAAATATATGTTCTCCACCTTTCCGAAAGCTACCGCTACATGATAAGCGGGTGTATAAATATTAAGTAAACTAGGATCCTTAAATTTCGAAATATTGAAATTTCAAGCATTTCTGAAATTTACCGTTATATGAAAAGCGGCCGTAATTTTAGTCCGATTTCAATAATTTTCAACGGTTTGCTTTTATGTGGCATGCACAATAATCATACCGAGTTTGGTACAAATTGCTAGAACTGTTACCGATATACATAAATGTGATCATAATTGGGCGGTGCCACGCCCATTTTCCAAAATTTTATCATAAGCGTGTTTCCTGATAAAGAATTGTTGCAACCGTCAATTTTGAATAAATTAGCTTTAATATTTACTGATTTATCGAGGATTTCGTATTTCTCGAAATTACCGTTATATGGGATGTGGGCGTGGTTATTGTCCGATTTTAAAAATTTTCGGCCATTTGGTATGCTGTACCAAGGTCAACAACTGTGCCAAGTTTGGAAGAAATTGGTGCAGCGGTTTCCAAAATATACACATGTAACTATAAGTGGGCGTGGCTACGCCCATTTTTCAAAAATTTTTAATATTCTTATTTCTCGTCTAAAAGTTATTCTAAATATCAATTTTGAGTGAATTATCTTCAGTAGTTACTAAAATATCGCAATTTTCGTATTTCTGAAAATTACCGTTATATGGGAGGTAGGCGTGGTTATTGTCCGATTTCGCCCATTTTCAATACCATCCGTCCCACGCCCAATAGAAGTGCATCTACGAAGTTTCGTTAAGATATCTCAATTTTTACTCGAGTTATCGTGTGCACAGACGGACGGACGGACGGACGGACAGACAGTCACCGCTTAATCGATTTCTCTTTTCATTCTGATCATTTATGTATACATTTGTCTATATCTATCTCGATTCGTTTTGCCTGTTACAAACAACCGTTATGTGAACAAAGTTATAATACCCTTGTGCACAAGTGCGCTCGGGTATAAAAAGGGATTTGGTTATTCTTTTTCCATTACTGCTTACTTTATTAATTTAAGTTAAGGTTAATAATAATAATCTTACAGAAAGTAGGTTTAGTGAAAATGCTATTCCAGAGTTTTGAAAAAAAAATTGTTTTTTGAGCTGTTGTAAAATTTATTTACCATCGTATACGCGGTACTACGTTTGACGTATACGAGGGATTTCACGCTGAACTACGATCTAGTTCAATAAGCCCAATTTTTAATTGTTTAGTCTTAATCTTAAAATATGTACAATGTGGTTGTTCACGCTGATTAGATATTTCATTGATTCTTACAAAGAAGTTGGAAACTGTGTACCTATGTACTTATTCGAAAACGTCATTAGGGTCTGGTAATGTTTACGAAGATATTAACATTCATACATATGCATCTAATACGGGAAGGCTGATTTTCTAAAATATGTATTAACATATTAAAGCCTTAAAAGGATTTATCTTTCAAAAATGCAAATAAAAGTTGATTTTCTTTGGTTTGTAAACTTTTTCTATACGTACTATATAAAAGAATTTGTGATGACCTGAATTGTTAATCTAGTAAAAAAATTGGTAATTTTTCCTTACATTTGGTAACTTTTTCGTCTAATCTTGGTTAGAAAGTTCTTTGAGCGGCGGCAATACTGGCAGTGATCGACATGCCATATCTTACTGAGCGCTCTGTGACCGCACGCGTGTTTCACCCAAGAATGAAAGAATACAAGATTGCGCCAATGAGAGGATTTTTGAGCGTAATTTTTGCGTGACGTCATCTTGGTGCAATTGCGAGAGAGAAATACTAAAACGCATATAAAAATATGTAAACAATGCAGAAAAATGTGTTAATTTTAATATTACAAGGCCCAATTTCGCAGGAATCAATAAATATACAAAGATTGATTAATTAGGAACAAGTAGCAAAAATTTTGGACATGTAGCCCTTTAGGTAAGTACGATTTTTAGCACATGAAAAAATGGATGTATTAACAGTGTTTGCAATTTCATGTAGACCAAAAGGAAGGTGTGCAGCAAAGTGAATTTTTGAACTCGCCATTGTAAAAAGCCATGCAGAGTGTATATTTATATTTGTGGACGGTAGCCAACCACCACAAACTCCACAGCTGTTGACTCCATAGCTTTTATTTGATGACTTTTGTACCATTTCCGAGAGGATGCATGAGTGTGGCTTCACACTTTTGTCAGATGTATTTGCATCAACAGTATCACTCGCAACGGCTATAAAAACTTAGCTACAGTATAATGCAAAACTTTATATAAATGCAAATTGTTACCTGTAGTGGCAACGGCAGTCTCACTCTGCTCAAGTAACCTGCTGGCAATTCTTTTGTTTTCCCTGTGCTGAGCTCTTTCCGCACGCTGGGAATCCCCCAGATTTTCTTCGTAAATGGTAGGCACCGCACCACGTTTTAAACGACGAAGTTTTGCAAAACCTAAGGCATTTACAAAAACAATATTAAATGCAAATAGTATGAAAATACACAATATGTTACTCATTTCGAACTGTGAATTATTTTCAATATCTTCACTAGTAAAGTGCTTCATGCACTCATATCTCGATTTGGTGTTTAATGCATCTCCTCGCCAGCAGAACTTCTTCCACTGTTTCGCCAGATTTGCGTCCGTAGGAAACGAAAAAAAACTTATATCGACGCTTTCCTTTTGTTTTCACTATTACACTTTGCCACGGCTCACTTCATTTTGCTTTATAATGTCTCAATAATTGTTTAAAACCACGCAGAAATATTAACGCACAAATATTAAAATTGTTATTTGGTTTTTTCGTATGCTCACAATCAACAATTGCACCAAGATGACGTCACGCACACAGCTGATTCTGCCAAAATCACAAAGAGCGGATTACCGGTACCGCGATTGCACATTAGGTCAAATGATTACTTTTTCTAAATAAAATATAGCATTATTTTAATGTAAAAGGATGGAAACCGTTAAAAAAAGTGTAAAGTCAGTAAATATAATGTAAAGATCGTGACTTGGCTTTCGTAAAACAGACTTTTTTATGTTCAAATGATGAGTATATGTGTTTAGGTAGTTCTCAAAAACATTGTCCAAATAGCCTGGTTTTGAAACAACCCCCTCCGGGTTGAGCTACATAAATAAAATAAGTATGGTCATATGTACATAAATAGTTTCATCTAGGGATTAAAAAAAAAATATTATCGAAGTCCCTTAATTAAAAAAAATATATATTTGCTACATGTCTTGCAGATATGCCTGAGGAGAGATTCCTTAAGCAGTTAGTCTTTATAAAACACTTAATTTTCACTTAAGATTTTTCCCAAATTGTCCACTAATATTATTTATATTCTGACTGCAAATGTTGCATTGTAACACATTTACTAAAAACCGCTGGTAACTTCCTGAAAAGAATACGAATGTTTTTGAAAATAATTTACGAAAAGAATTTTCAAAGCTCTATTCACCTTGAGCAAAAAATTCGAAATTGCAATCCATAGATTCTCTCAATGATTGCCTTTTTACGAAGGCTGCTCATCAATAGTCTTTGCAAATCGGCGCAAGTGTCTTTGTAACATAGCTATGCTACAGGAGATGAAATGTAATCCAAATTGAGGTTGGTATTTTTTTTGCTATCAAATACATCCATTTTCACTATTTAACACCATTAAAATGGACTATTTACCACCATTAAAATGCAGCGCCACTTGCGGCCGGGTAAAATACTAAAATTTAGACTAAGTTATTTTAGCGAAAGGGAGGCCAGAACCGAAATTTATGGGGATAGCCAAAAATTCTGATAAAATGTTAGCTTTCGCATTTTAGCATATTTTAGCGATAGCGAAAGTTAGAATCCGACTGCTGGTCGACACAGTTGGTTTTGACGCGGCTTAAGTAAAATAAGATCAACTCACTACATCCTAGTTTATCCATTTCCATTTCCATTTTGTTTGCCGAAAGTTAACAAAATTTTAAAAGCTTACATTAATTCATAAATGGAAATAAATCAGAAAATTTTTGAGGTTATGCAAAAAAGTCAGTTTGTTTTGTAAAAAAATTATAAAGTCACTTTTTTTTTTTAAATTAGAACATATTTTTGTTTTCCATTAAACATTTTCCTTTAATTATTCGAGCTTAATAAAATAAATGCACTTTAAAATTAAGAAATAAACCGGTTGCGCAAACAACGTGTCAATAACGTTTTGAAAGTGTAACTTTGTTTGATTGCTGTCTAATGGTGATTTTTATTTTACATAAACAAAGTGAAGTTTCTGTTATTTTGGAGTATTCTCTACAGAACGGCATCAAAAAATAATTTAAAACTGCGTTTACGAAACTGGACTTTCGCGCAGCCAAATGAATCATTTGACCTGATGTGGATTGGCGCAATCTCTATTTCTCTCAATTGTGTGTTTCACCCATATACGAACAGCGGTAGCGGAGCAATGATTTCCACGCACACAGTCTCATTCATTGAATCGTTTTTATGCAATGGTCGGCATACAGCGCATTCAAATGATTCAATAAGTGGGACTGGGTGCATTGCTCAGCTGGTGCTCTTCGCATGTGAAACACACATGGGCTCAGAGAGCACTCAGCATTATTTAGGGTTGGCTCACAAGCATGAATATGTTCTAAGATTTGGTAACTATGACTAAACCATGTGTTGAAAGAAAGCTTATATGTATTAGCAGAGCTTAATGGTTCCTTTTATGAACCATACGTTAAGTTGAATGGAATTTGTAGAAATATGCTTCAAAAAAATGTTTATAAGTATTTACCGAACCCTTCAACTAAATTAACGATTTGGTACAACCTAGATGAATATTAGAAGCTTAAATATATTTAGTTATATTTACCAACCCATGGTAATAGTTCCCAATCCTTGGAAACAGTTCCCAAATATTGTCAAAGCTCGGGAACTAAATATCTTTAGTTGTAGAAACTAATCCTTTTTCTCAGTGTAGAACTTACACTGAGATATAACTTACACTGAATATGAACAGAACAAAATCTTAATTAAACCTTAAATTAAATTAAAGCTAAATTAAATTAATCTAATTTTGATGGTGGGCTGCTGTGGTGTAGTGGTAAGTACTGCGCGCTTTCACTCATCAGCACCTGGGTTCAAGCCCTGGTCAAAGCAACATCGCAAAAAATATAGAAAAAGGTTTTTTCTTAACAGCGGTCGTCCCTCGGCAGGTAATGGCAAACCTCCGAGTGAATTTCTGACATGAAAAACAGCTTCTCATAAAAATACAGTCGCCGTTCGGAGTCGGCGTACAACTGTAGGTCCCTCCTCTTTGCGTGACAACATCAAGACGCATGCCACAAGTCGGAGGAGAATCTCGGCCAACCACTAACATATGTGTAAGCGCCAATCTATTATTATTATTAATCTAATTTTGATGGCCTTTATAAGTCGATAAAAAATGGAAGTATAGGATAGCTTTGTAGTTGCTTTTATTTAATTTTCCTCTTACTGCAGTGGGAATGCAGTTCCAACTTCTAATGGTATGGATGAAAATTAGTCTAGTCGATGTTGCAAAGTTAAAATTAGGTACAATGAGGTCTCTTGTGCGTCCGGACTTTGGAAATATCAGTTTGTCGTAAAGATAAGATGTCGTCTTGACGTTCATTAGCCGGTATAGAAAAATACAACTCCTGGCTATTTAGTAATCGTGAATTTCACACTCCACTCCGATATGTGATCAACTTTCTTCAAGCCGTAAATGTATCGTGTGACATTGTTGAATAGTACAGCGAACTTATGAGACGAGAGACAGTCTAGCTCAGCATATGTAATTACTGAGAGTCGCCGCCTCGTAACCATAGGTATAAAAACCGCACTTGGGCAGATTTCGAAGTATCCCATAAACTTTACCAACCACCGAATTTACATGATCAGTGCAGGTCAAACTTAAGTTAATGACAAATCCCAAATTAGTAATTATGCTTACAAATTGCAATGGTTTATTACCGACAACTAAATGGGGTATAGTAGTGCCACTAAGTTTCCGCTTTGCGATTGGTAATAAGTACGATTTACTGGAAATCGTCTCAAGTCTTGAGATATTTTTACCAACTTTAACAGACTGAGATCTGCCAGCTGGGTAGTTCTCAATAAGCCTCAAGGAGTTTTTCCCGTATCCGAAGTACTCTTTAAGCTTAACACAGTATATCATGGCTCACAGAATCAAACAAAAAAAAATAATCATTCATTTCAGTTACAAAAATGTGGGATGATATGACTTTCGACTAAATCATGTTTGCTTTTTTCTATGTAGGATGTAGCTGATGTTGGCGTAATTTCAGCAGTTTTCCATCAAACTAAAGAAAAGATATGACTAGTATGAAAATACTTTCTCATAAATTTTTTTTTTAAAATACCATCAGAATGGGAGGAATACAAAATATTTACAAAAGCTTGCATTTATTTCCAAAAAACGTGTTTTTACTTTACTCTTGTCA
The DNA here is from genome assembly GCF_013731165.1 of Rhagoletis pomonella. Taxonomy (NCBI): domain Eukaryota; kingdom Metazoa; phylum Arthropoda; class Insecta; order Diptera; family Tephritidae; genus Rhagoletis; species Rhagoletis pomonella. The sequence goes on from NW_023458579.1 coordinate 196,165, forward strand.
AATTCATTGGTTTTGCTTTAAGCTTCAAACACCCTTTTGTTAATCAATTTAATTTAAACTTTAATTAATAAACAAATACCTGAACTTTATTTGAATTAATCAATGAAACCCTTTTCTTAAGTAGACGCTGTTTCAAGAGAAATAAAAGTGCCTAACCTACCTACTCCTTTAACGTAACGTAAATATATGAAGATATTTTAAGCTTGCCCAATTGGTATTAATCTTGTTTAGACACCAGCACAATTACGCTATTTCAAAAATTTCTTATTTCCTATTGCACCTTCAATAGCTTCTAATAGGCAAAATCTAATATTGAATTTCCTTTAAAAATGGGTGGGACTTATTTTTTAAGTTCACCATTTTGTAAGTGGAGTTTACGTAAGCTCCACCTCCGCATTAAGCAATGCTTCTCTTTGATAACATTTTTAAGAGCACAAAGAGCGTACACATTTAAACTTTGCTGCACAATACATATAACCGGTAATATCAAAACCAGCAAAATGCATAAAAACGTGAAGGTTTAAGGTCGTGTCAGATAAGACTTTGCCAGCAAAGCACCAAACGAAGAAGGTATGTCACAATGAACGCCATGGGAATGAATTTTTTACACCTCCAGGTGTCGTTTTAAAGGTCTCTAAATTCCCTTTTCAAAACATGTTTGGTTTTTAAAATCTGATGAAAAAGAGTCAAGCTGTATAACGGTTGTTTTTAAATAAAATAAAAATGGAGGGTTCAGGAACTATAAAATACCTATTTTCATGTTGTACTCGACCGGTATGGCTTACACCAAATTTTGTTTAGGGTGTATTTCTTAATTTTTTTAATAGCACCGTGTTATTGATGACGCGAAAGCATTTGGAAAAATGTACAAATTGTACCTAAATTGAGTCAAGTGTATATAATGGTTTACTTTCGCAAAACTGAAGAGAAAATTCTATAGGTACCATTTTGCTCTACAAAATAGTCTATAAAACCCTTATAAGAGAAGGGCCCCAGAAGGCAGGGCTTCGTAGACCAAAATGTTGCTCTATTATTAGTTTATAAACAGTATGTTGGTATTTTTATAAGGATCTTATATAGCATTTTCAGTTTAAATTAAACTTTTTTAAAATTAAATGAAATCTCTTTCATATTATGCCAAACTTTATTCAAATTAAATTAAACTTTTTTATATGAATTGAAATACTATTAACCCTTTCGCTATTTTGATGCCATATGGCGTCATGCTTTTTTGAATACTCACAGATTTAATTGAGCTTATCTGAAAATATACTTTTATATGCAACGCTGTAATGGGAAGTTTTACAAACTATCAGCCTTATTATGTATCTCGAACGATAGGCTGCACGAACGATTCGTCTGTAGGCGATATCGTCACGGATTGCAATTTTGTAACTCTGTCGTTCGTCTTCGTATTGTCTTTACGTCGATTACGTTGCAATCGTCTCGGTTACGTTGTATGATGTTGCCGGATGAAATTTGGATGTACTTCCAAAGAGTTTTTCTTAGATTTCTAATATTTTCAGCTTATTTCAATGCTCTTTATTTTAAATGGGCAACATCTGAATTGTTAACATTTTGGTTTTGCTTAAAAGTGTTTTGGTCGTGTTGCGGAAAGAAATATAAGGAAAATTAATTTTTAAAAATATATGCTGCTATAGCGCTAATGGACGCCGAGGAATCCGAAGAAAGGGAAAGGCGAATACAGAGGAGGAGATTGCGAGACCACACCAATGAAATGGAACTACCTGAGACTGAGTAAGTTCAAGATTAGCAAATAATTTTTGTATGCTACAATGTATTCGTTTCTAGATTTGTTGCAAATTTCCGAATCAATAAACAAATATTCCAATACATATTAAACGAATTAAAAGAGCACATGGCTCCATCACATAGAAGCACCCACCTATCGCAGCAGCTAAAACTCGCAACTTTTTAAGATTTCTCGTCACCAGCAGTTACCAAAAATCTGTTGGTAACAAAAATATTTCGCCGATGGGGCAGTCAACTGCAGCCAACGTGATCAGGGAATGCCTAAATATTTTTGAGGACCATTTTTGCCAGAAATGGGTGAATTTTAGGAGAAACATCGATGAGGAAAATGCAGTTAAAGAATATTTCTTTGAGAAATACGGAATACCTGGGGTTACTGGTTGTGTTGATGGAACACACGTTCGTATTAAGTCGCCAGGAAGTGACAACCACCATTTATACCTCAACCGTAAGGGTTTTTACAGTCTTAATGTAATGGCGGTAGGTTAATGATTTACTATCTTTACAAGTATACATATACACAAACTGAGTTTCCTTACAGATATGCGATCACAACATGGTAATCACATTTGTTGACGCTAGGCATCCAGGGGCGAATCATGATTCATTTGTTTGGAACGTGAGTCACGCAGAACAGGAGCTAAAATCTGATTATACCCGGTTATTTTTAAAACTTAAAAAGGCTATAAAACTATTACTCACAATGAAAATTTTTGTAGGTGATTCTGGTTACCCCTTTCCAGCCATACTTGATGACGCCATTCAGAAGCGCAGCCGATGAAATTCAACGAATTTACAACACAAAGCACTCGAAAGCTCGTAATGTTGAGATGTTTCGGTGTTTTGAAAAACCGATTTCGATGTATAATTGGCTCGAGAGGGCTACACTATTCACTAGAAAAAGTTACACAAATTGTAAATGTGTGCTGTGCTATTCATAACGTTTGTATATTTTTCAAACATCAAATTCCATTGGAGAGCCCAGATATGGAGAATCTTGTTAGTTACGAAGAAGAACTGGAAAACAGTAACATTTCGAATACAGCTGCCCTTATTAGAATGAGAATAGCAGAGAGTTTGTTATAAACGCAGTTTTATTATAAAGTATGTGTGTTTAGATTTCAGGTACACCAGCAAAATTCATTTGTCTTAAAATTAATAAAATATTTACATAAAAATTCAACAAAATATCTTTTCAGTCTTAAATCCTAAATCTACATATAAACTAAGTAAATGCAACAAAATATCACTTCAATACTCTCACAATAGTGGTATGAAAATTAATTCCGGAAGTACTCCAAAAATTTTTAAAAAATTTCAGATTGGCGTTCCACTGCAGCAGTTAATTTATTTGTGGCATCCACCTGCAGCATTGATGCCTCTGCCATTTTTTTTGCAGCCTCAGCCTGCACTTTAGCGGCTTCTGCTTGGACTTTGGCAGATTCAGCCACTGTCTCTTGGAAGGTGCGCTTCCTATTAGTGGAACGTAACGTGTGCGTTGGTGTAGGACGGGTTGTCTGTGTAGTGGGAGTCACTACTCCCACTGGTGGTGGTTGGTTGTGCCTTATAGGAGATTGAAGGGTGGTTGTTTGTTGCCTTCGTTAGTCAAGTGTTGGCGATTCGGTCACAAGTAAAGGAGGCGTTTCCTCCAACGACGAATGTCTTGACATGTTAGAGGTCACCTTCGAAGGAATGCCGAAAACTCTGCCGCTCGGGGCTGCTGACCTCGAAATAAAAACCAGGCTGTCTATGGCCTGCTCCATTTCGGAAAGCGGAGAGTGACGGAATGGGCCCCCACCGGTAGCAGTAAGGCTTCGTTTGTTTTCGGCAATCTTCTTTTTTGTCCGGCTTTTCAAGTCAGCCCATATCTTGAAAAATAAAAATAAAATAAAATTCAATGTCAGTAAAATGGAAATAGTGCGCAAGCATTTATGTACCACATACAATTTATGCACTTATGCTTACTTTCTTCCATTCGACGGCCGTTCTTGTAGGAGGACCATGAGAATTAATTTTCCTCATAATTTCCTCCCACCGCTCCTCTACCCTTCCTCGATCAGATCCAAACACTGCAACACCTCTGGCCAGGTCAGGATTTCTCTCCATTTCTTTTACCAGTACTTCAAATGGAGTGGTTGTAGTTTTTTTCAGCGCTACAAGCATAAATATTAATATATTTCCTTAAACCAAGTTATATTTTTTATTTTCTTACTTTTCCTGGCAGAACCCTCCATCTTAACGATCACTAATAACCTTTCGTCTGTTATCAACGATTGTCGTCTCACTTTCGTCTTCTATTCGCCTTAAAAAATTCCAAACTAGACGAAAACTACGTAACGATCAACTGTTTTCGTGCTGGCAGACGATTTCGACTTACATACTACCAACACACGAAAGAAACGTCTGGCAGACGAAACGAACGTTCGCTTCGAGATACATGATTAGGCTGTATATTTTAATACGGTATTGTTATTCTTATCCTTAGTAGACGAAAATTTTCAATTTTAAAACTTTACTAAAATATCGATTTTCTTCTGCTTAGAAAGGTCTACATTAAAATACTATATTTTACCAAATAACCCAATAAATTAAAAACAAATAAATATGCTATAGTCTCCAAAATAGTGCCAAATATTGCTAGAACTTGTAATTTAATTTAAAAAAGTGCTAATAAACGCTTGGTATATTTTTAAATGTGTATGATGCCATATGGCATCAATAATATTTGAAGGAGCTGAAATCCGCACCAGAAAATAACGATATATTCGTACTGGGAAATTGCAACCAGTGTTGCCAGAACTTTTTGGACGAACCGGCTAAATTGGCAAATAAAACTGGTTAAAAACGGCTAAAATGTTTCAACTAAATTTCACATGTTTTATTTAAATAAATCACGAGTAAAAAGACTATTTCTTGGAGAGAAGTTATAAATTCGAGCCGGAAAAAATTTTTCCAGCAAGAATTTGCAATTAGGAAAAACATATGATTGTGGCACATGGTTGGATTTTTTGTCGACGATAATTTGAATAAACAAGTTCGTTAAATTTAAATTTACAAACTGGAGCGATTTTAAAATGAAAAATGTAAGTTAATACTTGTTTACTTAATGAATTTAGTTAATTCCAATGCTTTGAAAGGTACTCGGAAAAAAACTGTATTCTTAAGAAATTGAAACGTATGTTGAAGAAAGTCGGACTGACAAGATATATACACGTAGATCCTGTTTTTTGCTCCTCTGAAAGAATTTTAAAAATTCTATAAAAATTTTAAAATTATAAGAATTTGCGTTCGTACAGAAAATTGCAAGTTTCTCTACATGAGAGAGAATTTGGGAGCATTTTTTCTTACTATCTGATATTTTGAGTGATAATTCTCGCTGGATTTTCGACGAACAAACCTATTGTCTTCCCTACAAGGCCTTTTCAGACTGACCGATTCTCAATACAATCAAATAGAAACCAATACACATAAAAAACGCTGTAAGAATTTCCCTTCAATTTTAAGGCAGTAAAACAACGACCTTAAGTTAACATCAACCGAGGCCATATGTTGACAAGGGATGCAAAATCACAGTTACACAAAAGAACTGGTCAGATGTTTCAGAAATCCCTTCAATTCTGATGTAAAATATGATGCCACAAGACTGCAGATCTCCCATTTAGATGACCGGTCATATGACCGGCAGATGTCTCGTAGGATTCCCAGAGAGTTTTGCTTTATATAGAAATTTGTGCTCTTTTATTTTCATTTTGACTCACTTCAGTGTTGGTTCCTTTAATTCAAGTTGGCATTCGGTTTTTGGAATTTAAATAAGTTCTCAGCAAAAAAGTTTGTTTAAAACAAGTAAGAAAGTCTAAGTTCGGGTGGAGCCGAACATTAAATACCCTGAGCAAGTATTAAATATATGTTTTTTCACCTTTCCGAAACCCACCGCTAGATGGTAAGCCGGGGTGTATCAATTTTGAGTAAATTAGCGTCCTTAAATTTCGAAATATTGCAGTTTCAAGCATTTATGAAATTTACCGTTATATGAAAAGCGGCCGTAATTTTAGTCCCATTTCAATAATTTTCAACGTTTTGCTTTTATGTGGAAAGCACAACAAAAATACCGAGTTTGGTACAAATTGATAGAACTGTTACCGATATACATATATGTGGTCATAAGTGGGCGGTGACACGCCCATTTTCCAAAATTTAACCATAAACGTATTTCTTGGTAAAGAATTGTTGCGAGCATCAATTTTGAATAAGTTAGCTTTAATATTTACTGATTTATCGAAGATTTTGTATTGCTCTAAATTACCGTTATATGGGATGTAGGCGTGGTTATTGTCCGAGTTTTTAAATTTTTGGCCATTTTGTATGCTGCACCAAGGCCAACAACTGTGCCAAGTTTGGAAGAAATGATTGTGGTGAAGAAGGAACAGAATATACTATGTAGCGCTTTTGAAGGGCGCCATCGACGGCATGTCTGATGAAGAAGAACCCAGGCCAAGGTATAGAGACGTTTGTCGCGTTCCTGCACTCGACCACGTCGAGATTAAAACCGCGAATGAGGAGGCTTAAGAACAGCAAAGCCCACGCGGTTCGACGGTATTCCGGCAGAGTTGTCTATAGCCGGCGACAAAGAGCTAATCTGACACATGTAGTACCTTCTGTTAAGCAGAATTTGATCCTATGAGTTCATGCATTTTGGGATTTGAGAGATTTTCGGTGCAGCGGTTACCAAAATATACACATGTAACCATAAGTGGGCGTGGCTGCGCCCATTTTCCAAAAATTTATAATATTCTTATTTTTCGTCTGAAAATTGTTGTAAATATCAATTTTGAGAGAATAATCGTCGGTAGTTTTTAAAATATCGCAGTTTTCGTATTTCCGAAAATTACCGTTATATGGGATGTGGGCGTGGTTATTATCCGATTTTTTAAATTTTCGGCCATTTAGTATGCTATATCAAGGCCAACACTGTGCCAAGTTTCGAAGAAATTGGTGCAGCGGTTACCAAGATATACACATGTAACCATAAGTGGGCGTGGGTACGCCCATTTTCCAAAAATTTATAATATTCTTATTTTTCGTCTGAAAATTATTGTAAATATCAATTTCGAGTGAATTATATTTAGTAGTTACTAAAATATCGCAGTTTTCGTATTTCTGGAAATTACCGTTATATGGGAAGTGGGCGTGGTTACAGTCCGATTTCGCCCATTTTCAATACCAATCTACCCTGGATTAACAGAAACCTACATACCAAATTTTGTTGAGATATCTCAATTTTTGCTCGAGTTATCGTGTACATGGACGGACGGACAGACAGACATGGCTTAATCGATTTCTCTATTCATTCTGAGTATTTATGTATACATTTGTCTATATCTATCTCGATTCGTTTTGGCTGTTACAAACAACCGTTATGTGAACAAAATTAATATACCCTTGTGCACAAGTGCGCTCGGGTACAAAAATACATATGCGTACATAGTGCTTGAAAATATAAATTTTTCCCTTACCTTAAACCTTTGGGAGTGGGCAAAAATTGTGCTTTTTAATTTAGGCAGAATTGAATATGCGCTATCTGGGAAGACAATATCTACATGTAATATTTATTCTGTTGTTGGCACTATATCCAAACACAAACGCATCTTAAGTGTCTTAACAGGGAAACAATTTCTTATTTTCTAAGTTTGCGAATAAAACTTCACACTTAAAATTAAGGCATTTATATCAAACATTTTATGAAGAGAATCCCTTCTTCGTTTAAAATAAAAATAAGCGAAATCGGCCCAATTTCATACAACCCTGCCTGCCATGAAAATTTTCTCCACGATAAGGCTAGTAGCCATTTCTAACAGATTTTGGGTCGCCTAGTCAAAAATGGAAACATATATACATACTAGCTTATACCCGCGGGTTTCACCCCGCGCTTTTATACAAATATGAAAAATAATTTAATGATGTTAGATTTTATTTCTGTGCCCATTTCGTTATAGCTCGTTATTTTTTAAGCGAGTTAAGGTATTTAGGCCGTTTAAAACTAAAAATTATAAAATCTCGTCTGCGCGCTAGGCATGCGAAAGATATCAATCCCTCTAAGTTTACCTTAAAATGGTGCCAGGTATACGGCGCGTGAACGCGTAACCTTCTTGGAGGTGCCACGGCGGGTTCTAATATTTCCAACTCAAATTTAGTAACCTTGCCTTGATAAAATACCATTTCTCATTACTGTAGCAAATGCCTCAAAAGAGCTTTAGATTACAAGGCCGAACCCGGCTCTCTCTTTTCCATTTAATGCAATTTATTCTGTCAGTACGGCACTTATAAAATAAATCTCCATAACAAATTTAAAATACTTCGAGAGATTTTCTATTCCTCCAGAGATATGTATTAAGAAGTTTTTAGTATGTATGGGAGGCGACATGCCTCCTCTTTTAATAACTCACATTTTTTCCATGAACAATTGATACATTTTGTATACACAACTCCATACCAAGTTCCAGTATTCTTCCAAAAACACTCCCAGGGATATGTGGCAAGAAAAAGTAAATTTGTACTGGAAGTGCCACGCCCCTTTTTCTTATAACCCTAGTCTTCTTCCATGAATTTAGAATTGATTTTACATACCCCAGTACCAAGTCCCAGTACTCTACCATGAACACCTCTAGAGATAAGCAGTATAAAACAGTAAATTTGTACGGCAGGAACCATGTCCCCTTTTCGAATAACGCAAATTCTTCTCCATGAGTATGGAATTAATTTTGTATACACATCTCGGTGCCAAGTTCCAGTCCTCTGCAATAAACACCTCCAGAGATATGCAGCATAGAAAAATCAATTTGCATAGGAGTTGCCACACCACCTTTTCCAATAACTCTCATTTTTCTCCATGAGTATGGTATTAGTTTCACATACATACATACATATGTATTTCCATACCAAGCTTGAGTTCTTTACCCCAAACATTTGAAGAGATATGCAATATGAAACATTCAGTCAGTATGGGAGGTGCTATGGCTCTTTTCCAAACACGTCCATTTTTTCGTGAATATGAACATGATTTCACACAGTGTTGGCAAACTGTTAATCTGATTAACGATTACACATTTACGATTAAAATGTTAATCGCGTTTGACGATTAACATTAATTAGTCGTAATCAACTGTTCGATTAATGATAACATTTTTTTAATCGTTAATCGCTGGCTGCGATTACGTTTAATTAATTTAAAACATTAATCGTTCATCCAATTAAAAATAAAATCTAATTAATTTGTCTAGTTTGTCCGAGTTTGAAACCAAACACCAGTTATAGTAATTATTTTGTGTTTTACGCTTATAAAAAGCACATAATATAAAAAAATTATAATTATTGTTATTAGTAATACATTAGCTGGGAACTTTTACAAACCTAGTTTGTAAAACGTTTGTTGGTATATATCTTAATGAAAATGCACACCAAATTGCTAAGATTGATGAGAAAACCTGATTTAGCAATACCGGATTAACTTGCTTTGTGTGCACAGGGAAATTCCAGCATAACTTAATTAATCACCAAACCTATTTGATCAAATAAAGAGTTAATGATTAAAAATTAATGTTTTAATCGCGGTTACGATTAACTGATTAGTCGGATTAAAATTAATCATGATTAACTGTAATCAGATTGAATTTAATCGAATTAACTAACTGATTAAAACATCAATCGATTAATGCCAACATTAATTTCACATACATATCACTATACCAAATTTCAGTTCCCTCCCACAAATACTTCCAGAGATATGTATGTAATATGAAAATTGCAATTTGTATGGGAGGGGCCTTGAGTTATCGGACTCACTTTCAGTCTTAGACCATCCTTCCGAAATCCGTAGTAAGTGTACTAAATTTCGTTCTGATCGGAAAACCGGTTAAAGAAGTAGCATATTTTTCAATCCAGGTCATAAACCATCTTTGAACAAAATTTCATTTTCAAACAGGTGGCAATTCTTAAAAAAGTAGCCTATTTTCCAGTCTAGGTCATAAGCTATCTGTGTGCAAACTTTCATGCAAATCAGCTCAGTCATTTGCGCGTATTAATTTAATTAAACTTTCCTAATACGTGATAACTCCTAAAATAGTAGCCTATTTTCCAACATAGGTCATAAGCTATCTCTATGCGAAATGTCATGCAAATCTGTTCAGTCGTTTCCGCGTATTAATTTAATTAAAACTTTTTTAACAGGTGGCAACTTTTCCAAAAATTAGCCTATTTTCCACTGTAGGTCATAAGCTATCTGCTTGCTAACCTAGGTCATAAGCTAACTGTGTGCAAAATTTCATGCAAATCCGTTTAGTCGTTTCCGCGTATTAATTTAATTAAACTTTTTTAACAGGTGGCAACTCTTCCAAAAAATTAGCCTGTTTTCCACTGTAGGTCATAAGCTATCTGCTTGCAAAATTTCATGGAAATCCATTCAGTCGTTTCCGCGTATTAATGTAATGAAATTTTTTAACAGGTGGCAACTCTTAAGAAAAGTAGCCTATTTTCCAACCTAGGTTATAAGCTATCTGTGTGCAAATTTTCATGCAAATCCATTCAGTCGTTCCCGCATATTAAATAAATTAAGCTTTTTTAGCAGGTGGCAACTCTTAAAAAAATAGCCTATTAACCAATCTAGCCCATAAGCTATCTGCGTACAAAATTTCATGCAAATCCGTGCAGTCGTTTCCGCGTGATGATTTCCCAAACATCCAAACATACAAACTTTCACATCACTACATATTATAAAACAAAGTCACTTTTTCTGTCCCTATGTCCCCTTAAATGCTTAAATCTTGAAAACTAAGCAACGGATTTTGATGCGGTTTTTTTTAATAGATAGATTGGTTTTAAATGAGAAAGCGTCAATTGAAAATGAGAATAGTCATTTTTAAATGAGGAAGCGTCAATTGAAAATGCGAAAGCGTCATTTGGAAATGAGAATAGTCAATTGTAGATGAGAAAGCGTCAATTGTAAATGAGATTAGTCAATTGTAAATGAGAAAGCGTCAAATGAAAATGCGAACGCGTCAGTTGTAATTGAGAATAGTCAATTGTAAATGAGAAAGCATCAAATGAAAATGCGAAAGCGTCATTTGGAAATGAGAAATAAAAGTAAATGAATTGCGTACTGCATATATAATAGATGATTTAAATTCGCTTATCACTGATAATACTTAATCAATTATGTCGCTATAAAACGCGTTTGAAAACGGAATTTTTAAGTTTTCAGAAGGTTATGATCTTCATCTTTGCTGTTTGTAAGCTACGTCATATTAGAGTATGTACATAGGTAAGAAGACAGGAAAATAAAGCTGGCCAATATTCGGATGAAAACGATGCCGGTCGAATTCCGAAAAACCTTCACGAATTACTTATATACATATACATGTATGTATGTAGTTCATCATGACCTTCTTGAATCTGTTTAAACCATTACGGTATGTCTCGGATCAATGTATGTAGCTCGATAGAGAACACTCTTCGGTTTTATTTTCGCCGGGAAGTCTCAGTTGTTTTACACTGGCGGAAGAACTACTTTACGATTAAAAAGTATATAAATCAAGTATGTTAAAAATATGCATATATATAAATTACTTGGACATTTCATTAATAAAGTGCTGCGTTTAGCGCCATATTCCCCCATGCTAAACCCCATTGAAATAATCTGGGGAAAAATCAAAATGCATGTAAAGGGGCATATCTCAAACCCAGTCATAAATGGGCCAAACCTTGCTGAACAACGGCTGCAATATTTGGAGAATTTGGTGGATGACGCGAAAACTATAATCACCGGAGGAGACTGCGCGAGAGTATTTCAGCACGCAACATCTTTCCATGGAAATGCTTTATCTTTACAAGATATGCAAGTTGGGACATAATAAACTTGCATTTTTAATAACATCTAAATAATTTCTGAATAAAAACGAGTTTCTCATTACGCTTTCGAATTTTCATTTGACCCTTTCTCATTTACAATTTACTATTCTCATTTTCAATTGACGCTTTCTCATTTACAATTGACTATTCTCAATTCCAAAAGACGATTTCCCATTTTCATTTGACGCTTTCTCATTTATAATTGACTACTCTCAATTACAAATGACGCTTTCTCATTTACTATTGACCTTTTCTCATTTACAATTGACTATTCTCAATTTCAAATGACGATATCGCATTTACAATTGACTATTCTCATTTCCAAATGACGCTTTCGCAATTTCATTTGACGCTTTCTCATTTACAACTGGAAATGGTGTAGTTTCTGGGTTTCACATATATAAAATTTGGTTTAAAATCTAAACCGAAATAGAAAATGTTTGCACACAGCGAAATGTGGCGTTGATTCAAACTCAACATATGAAAGCACATTTGCATGCGTGGCTAACACTACACGGTTAAAAATTTCGGTTTTAATTTTAAAGTTTTTGGAATACATATACGACCAAAATAATTCAGTTTCAAATACAAACCTTCCAATTTAAAAAAAAGAGAGCACATATATTGGGTTTAGAATTTAAACAGTTCGGTTTAAATTTTAAACCCAAACATTTTCATAATTAGGAATAAAAAATAAAAAGTCTTAAATTTCATGCTCCGTCTGATGGGTATTGAACCCGGACAGCCCTGGTAGCAACCAATTGTATCGAGCATCTTTCCACACTCAGCTACAGCCACGCATGTAAATGTGCTTTCATATGTTGAGTTTGAATCAACACCACATTTCGCTGTGTGCAACCATTTTCTATTTCGGTTTAGATTTTAAACCAAATTTTCTATATGTGAAACCTAGAAACTAGAATTAAAACATTTCGATTTGATTTTTAAACCACGAACTTTTTGGACTAAAATTTTAACCAGAATATATTAAAAATTGCTTAAAACTATTGACTGGTTTAAAAAGTAGACTATAAAAAATTAAAAAAGGCAGTGGTCCCAGCGCGGTTTAAAAATTAAACCCAAATTTTTGACCGTGTACCTACCAGCTAAACATCATGATGCAAACGGCCTTAGGCATAGTTTAAACAATTAATGAAGAGCTTGGCCACTCGCCACTTTCGCAGTTTTGATGATAACGTACATAACATAGTTCGCGAAGTCATTTTGACTAATTTGTGCGATGCCTCTAAAGTGCACGGTTCAAAATTTTGGTTTTAATTTTAAACTCTTTGGACTACATATATGACCAAACTAAATTTGGTTTCAAGTACAAACCTTCCAATTTTAAAAAGCAGAGCACGTATGTTGGGTTTAGAATTTAAATAGTTCGGTTTAAATTTTAAACGCAAACATTTTCATAATTAGGAATAAACAAACAAAAACTTAAATTTCATGCTCCGTCTGATGGGGTTGAACCCGGACACAGCTTTGGTAGCAACCAATTGTGTCAAGCATCTTTGCACACTCAGACACAGCCACGCATGTAAATGTGCTTTCATATGTTGAGTTTGAATCAACACCACATTTCGCTGTGTGCAAACATTTTCTATTTCGGTTTAAATTTTAAACCAAATTTTTTATAATATATGAAACCTAGAAACTAGAATTAAAACATTTTGGTTTCATTTTTAAACCACGAGCTTTTTGGACTAAAATTTAAACCAGAATATATTAAAAATTGCTTAAAACTAATGACTGGTTTAAAAAGTAGACTTTAAAAGATAAAAAAGGCAGTAGTCCCAGCGCGGTTTAAAAATTAAAACCAAATTTTCGACCGTGTATTATTATCCACCATATCTCTTATTTCTTGGGATTTATTAATTAATGGATAATGCATTACTAAAAATGAATCTTGTAACACTGGTCTATATTCAATTTTATTTAACAGCTTTTGAATAAATACATACTTGGAAACGGGTCGAGTTTACAGTAGAATGAGAAACAATTTTTTGTTGAATATGAATATGAAAAAAACTAACAAACTTTGGCGGATTGATCCAAATATATAGAAAAAAATCAAAGGAGTCATTTTACCGCTATTACTTATTCAATGTTCCTTGACCGTAAAGAACAATAACGGAT
>NW_023458579.1:210079-216164 GCF_013731165.1 Rhagoletis pomonella
TTTTTTAAATTGTACCCACTGTTTATAATAACAGCGCAGCTTTGTAAGTAATTTCTCAATTTCTCAATCACTCCTGTCATTTCATCTAACAAACAGCAATCATTACAGAATTAAATTGTAAGCGTGACTTCATCGTCCAGAAAACGTTAGAAAACTTTTGATAAAAATAAAACATTTTAATGAGGATTGATAATAAAAGCAGATCAAAAGTAACAGAAATGGAAGTTTGTAATGTTCTTACTTTTTAATTGAGTACTTGGCTAATGCAACGTTTGTACTCGGCTTTAATAAACGAACAAATCGTTGATGCTCTTGCAAAACCGCATAAATCGCCATTGTGGCAAAAATGAGAATTGATAACCCTGAACTTCAGGCATCGAGATTTAGGAATAGATACAAATCGTAAAATCGTTTTTAAAGCGACTGACTTCTAAAATAATAGCTAGAGAAAATACCGTTTTTCGCTCTCCTGTAAAATTTGAGTGCGGCGGGCGGTTTTGCAAATTCAGTAACATTTTATTTGACGCTAGACTGAACTTTGAAATTATTTGAAAAAAATGAAAAATTTCCATGTATTTTATATGGGGAAAAACCAATTTTCGTAGAAATGGTACAGAATTCTTAAAAATCAATATTTTTCGATCGGGAAACTCTGTTTCTCTACAGCAGATTCCCAATCATAATACCCAATCATTTATTTAATCTTTTTTTAGTACAATCAATAATACATACACATGTTTAAAAAAAAAGTCAGAAAATTTAACTTACATTTTAAAAGATCTTGGTTGTTTATTTTATGTTTTTTTACTCTTTGTTTTTAACTCATAGATTGCTGCGCGCACGATTCTATATCTAAATTTAGCTCGAGTAGTATGAGATTCAATTACTATAATTCAATATATTTACTTTAGAATTGTGAACTCAGTAGAGGCTATAGAATTTCAATGAATTCGGATAACTCAATAGCCAATGCTGGAAAATAATAGTCCGGATTACCGGATAGAAAGTTTTGGGATTACATACAACCGGCTGTGGTTCCATCAGGTACTCTTTCAGTAACTGAGAATGTAAGAAATACTAAAACAAATTAAAGGTAAACTTTTAAACTCGAAATAGTTTAATAATTAAAAAATCAATAAACATTTACTAGCTCCATTATTAGTAAAACGAATTGGCATATAAACTAACCAGTTTATTCGAGAGCAAAAAACCGGATTAATCCAAATTTGAAAAAATAGGATGCCCAAAGACCGACTGCAAATATCCAATAAAACCGGTTTGAAAACCTCGGGTGGATCGCCCTAGTAAATATGTTTTCAACTTGAAACTGTATCTATTACTTTTAAAGTCAAGTGCTGAAGTGATCAAGTGATCGTATGAGTATCGGACTAGCACTGGTTTACAAATTATTCCTGCTGGCGCGTGAGTTATGCGTGTTAAAACAGTTGTAATATTTACCCTGTAGAAAAACAAGATGACGTGAGCTATTTAATTATTATTTTTTTAACGTTACAATTTTTATTTAACAGCTAAAATTCCTCAAAAAATTGCTCTGTTAAAGAGATCCCCACCTCTATTTTGAAATCATATTTTGAAGGGGTTTTACGTCAAAAAAATTTGCATTCGTAGCACGTCCTGCAACCGCCAAATTGGAGTTTTGCCTACAACACATTTTAGATACCATTTACATTATTTACATACATATATGATTTTAAAATCCTGTTGACCCAAATTACCACCTTTAACCAGCAAACTTAACTATCTCAATGTATACCATTGGGTGACTTGTAAGAATCTTCATAAGTACGGAAAGACACATATATTCCCTTTAAACCTAAAACCACCGGCCTTAGTTTCCTGTTATAGGAAGGCCAAGTAATCGTGTGGGTTTCAGCAGACGAAAGCTTGTTCCAGCGTTCATTGGCTAGTGAGATATCACATATATAAGAAATTGTTAAGAAGTGACCATTGGTGTCTTTTCCTAGAACCCGCGTTTGTCCTTGGCTATTCGCTTATTTTGGAATCATCTTCAATATTCCGGTTAAGTTCTATAATGATGGAACATCTCATTTAGAGATCAGCGACATTCAGTAGAGGACTCTGCAAAGTGTATATGCCAGCCTTAGCCTTTCAAAGCTGCCTGACTGTTAGAGAAGACGAAGACTTGCCTTGTCTCTGGAAGTCTTAATGTAAAGTTTCATGCTCGGTCGGAGACCTGAAAATATGACTCTCTCTCAAAGTTAATGGTCTTCTCCATAAAAAAATAAGGCATTAGACTTAAGAACATACGTATGTTATTAATCCAATGGATTACATTAATGGCATTTTTTAATCTGTTAAAACTGTCGTTACTGTCGCGAACTACTTCTAAGTGGTTGTCCTCATCACTTTTCATTTAATTTGGCACTGCCTGATAAAGTGAACTTACTCAGTTGTAGCTGTGCTTACCGCTAACTTAAGAACTAGTGAAGCGATTACAATTATTTTGTGCCCATGCTCCCGACTATGAGGTGCCCCTCTTGGCGGTCGGTCCTTCGGAATGTAATTTCCCCTAGATCTAAATTCCCCACAATGCTGAGTGAAGCAGTATACTATGCTGCTACTATAATGTATTCCTTAATTTTAAGTGATCTATCTTTATGTGACAACATCAAGGCGCATGCCACAAATCGGAGGGGAAGCTCGGCCAAACAATAACATATTATGTTAGCTCCAATCTATTAGAAGTTATTGAGACCAAATAATGATGAGCCGTTTCCGTGGATTCCCCTTTACAGGAGAGGGTGTTCGGCTTTGTGAAAATTGCTAAATTTGTATAGAGTTTGATTTTAACAAGCACAACGATTTTTTATTTTTTGTGTTACCCTGTAAAACTTCAAATTTTTCAAATAGGATTCTCAAAATGAGGATGACGATATGTAGTTTCCACCTGAAAATTAATTGTTTTATGTATTTATTAGCACGATGTATCAAGGGACTTCAGTCATTGGCTAGTAAATTATTACCTAAGCACAAGACATATTTTATTACCGTCTCTATCCATCTTTATTTTCCTACACGGGCATCTATTTAGATATAATGGCATACCAATTGTTGGACTCATATATGTACATACATACATACATACATACATGCATGTGCACATAAATATTTACAAATTGAAATTAGCAGCGACTGTTCATCACGTCAAATGTCGACATGACAAACCGTTTGTCAAACTGTCATTTTGACAGTAATTGCTATCATAATTTGTTGCACTGACTCCTCACTATTTTTATGCTTTCGCCTATTTTTCTACGCATGAATGTCTGTACATACGTATTTAGTATGTACGTATTGCATAATTCCCTCGCAGAATGCACATTGGTTCCGAAGCAGTACCTTTTATATGACTTCTTAGTACGCCGAATTGAATGAATGAAACAATACAACCAGGGGCGCACCCAGGAATATATTTTAGGGGGGGTTTTATATTTCTGAAGATATATCACCGGAAAATACTGAAAATTTGCTTCAGATAATACCCTCTTTAAAATACATTTATGCAAGTTTTATGTACAGTATGTAATAAATAAATAAACGTTTTAAAATTCATAAACTGCACTTTATTTAGATAAGATTAACAGAACTCAAACACTTTTAACAGACTTTAAAAAAAGGGGAGGTTATCAATTTAAAATTCATAAACTGCACTTTATTTACATAAGATTAACAGAACTCAAACACTTTTAACAGACTTTAAAAAAAAGGGGAGGTTGTCAATTCGCCGGAATACGTAACTTTGGACCACGTGAACCGATTTCAATAATAATTTTTTTGTAGAAAGATGGTACCTCAAGGCTCGGCCCGTAATTTGGTTTAGAGATCCGATGATTGGATCATGAAGAAATTAACGGTACCCCTAAATTTGAATATAAGAATTGAAGTCGGTTGTGTTCTTTCCTTAAAAACCACTTTTTTTAATAAAAAGTTCTATAAACTCAAGATGCGCTCAACTTTCAAAAGTACCTTATAAAAAATATTAAAAAAGACTCAGTAAAAATAAATTTATTGATTCCATGAATTTTTGCTTTTTTATGTTCCTTTTTTCGATTTCCGGTTTTTGGCTTTCGATAAAAATGGTGATTTTTCACGATTTCTAAATTTTTTTAATATTTCGAATACCGAAAAAATTAACTGAACTCTCAAGAAAAATTCATATAAAACGACGGACGAGAAATGGAAAAGAAATTTTCTACCAAAATTTCTTAAATCAGTTTGCAGCTCTCAAGAAAAAATGCTCGTATATTCATTTCCTCATGAAAATTGACAGCAAAAGCAAAGCGCTTTTTCAAGCAACAGAAATTATAATAAATATTTCATATAATTTCCTTGAGAGCTGGATTCTTAGCATTAAGATACAGTTTGTATTTGAGGTTATTAGCTTTAGGGGGGGTTTGAACCCCAAAACCCACCCCTTGTGTGCGCTAATGGTTTAATAAAACAATTTGTGAAAGCACTTGACAAAAATGGTCCAACATTCAAATATCTTGAAAAATTTTTCCTCGAATAACTTACGCGAAATTTAAAAAAGGTAAAAGGGTATTTTTACATGATTTAAAACGAAATTAAATTAAATTTTTAACAGGTATTTTTGTCGGTCCACAAATAGTTACGGGTACTGATAAGGTAGGGACGGCAATATTTTTACAACAAGTGACGTCTTTAGACGTTTTTCTTCTGTGTGTGAAAATTTTCTTGGAAACAAAAAGAGTGAACATTATGAAGACATAGTAAATGACATGCTGTTGCAATATGTCCATTAAATTGCACCATCTGCATTTGAATATGTTTGCATCAAATTTAGGTGAACGATTTCACCAGGAAATTCTAAAGATTGAGCAGAGTTACATATTGGAAAAAGCAAAATTAGTATGCTCTCCAACTACTGTTGGTCTCTTAAAAGAGATACTGGCAGCGACGTATATAAAAAAACAAACAAAACGAAAACATTTCTAAGAAAAAGGGAAAACACAGATATATGTACTTATTATCACTAAAGAAAGCATTACTAGCCGATTTTTTAATCGATTTAATTTACTTATGACCAGGGAACGGATTTTATGGAAATTGCCTTTTTTCTGCTAAAGAGATAGTGTATATTCGATTAAGAATGTCCACGTTCATGTTGAAGTTGCCTTTTTTGCCTTTTTTAAGATATTTGCCTTTTTTAGCCTTTTCTACCTTTAAAAAACCTCTCTGAAGTTGGCAGGACAACTTTTTCTCAAAGCAAAAATTCCTATCGGATAATTTGCCGTTAATTATCCGTAAATTATCCGTGAAAAGAATAATTTTGCCGCAGACATATTTTAAAAGATATCGCGTGCCCTGCTAACTTCCGTGGAACATATTTCAAAAAATATCTGAAAACCAATTAAGGAAACCAGCTAAACCCAAACTAACTATCTGATAATTTGCCGTTAATTATCCGTAAATTATCCGTGAAAAGAATAATTTTGCCGCGGACATATTTTAAAAAATATCGCGTGCCCTGCTAACTGCCGTGGACGCCATGCGCGAGAGAGAGGAAATGTTTAGGTCTCTCATAGACAAGCCTGAGCAGGAGGGAGTTAGCAAGTGCTTAAAGAGCCCAAACATAAGCTGTCGGAGGCGACGACATAACTGCACGTTTACAAATATATGTACCAGGGTTGTTGCGAATATTCGCATTCGCATTCGGAACCGCGGAGCTTCCGCATTAATTTTAACATTCGCATTCGCTTTCGCATTCGCAAAAATCAATGCGGATCTTTTGCGAATGCGAATATTAAAGGGACCGAAAATTACAGTTATTTTTTACGATTTAAACTGGGCCAAGTATTTTTTATTCCGAAAAAAAGTTCTTTCCGGATAATAAACAAACCGCTTATCCAAATTAAAAAAGTTTGGTATACAATGAGAGAGGACTTGAATAGCTTTAAAACTGAAATATCTAAAAGAGGAAATTGAAAAATATTTCAATAAAAAATGGTAATTAATTACCATAGAACAAACATTGAGTCATGTATTTACATGAATTTCTTTAGTATTAAGTTATAAAAATATA
>NW_023458579.1:216264-217331 GCF_013731165.1 Rhagoletis pomonella
TTATTTATATATTTTTATAACTTAATACTAAAGAAATTCATGTAAATGCATGACCCAATGTTTGTTCTATGGTAATTAATTACCATTTTTTATTGAAATATTTTTCAATTTCCTTTTTTAGATATTTCAGTTTTAAAGCTATTCAAGTCCTCTCTCATTGGATACCAAACTTTTTTAATTTGGATAAGCGGTTTGTTTATTATCCGGAAAGAACTTTTTTTCGGAATAAAAAATACTTGGCCCAGTTTAAATCGTCAAAAATAACTGTAATTTTCGGTCCCCTTAATATTCGCATTCGCAAAAGATCCGCATTGATTTTTGCGAATGCGAAAGCGAATGCGAATGTTAAAATTAATGCGGAAGCTCCGCGGTTGCGAATGCGAATATTCGCAACAACCCTGGTACATATATTTGTAAACGTGCAGTTATGTCATCGCCTCCGACAGCTAATGTTTGGGATCTTTAAGCACTTGCTAACTCCCTCCTGCTCAGGCTTGTCTATGAGAGACCCAAACAACTTCCACGGAAGTTAGCAGGGCACGCGATATTTTTTGAAATATGTCCGCGGCAAAATTTTTCTTTTCACGGATAAACAACGGATAATTCACGGCAAATTTCAAATAGTTAGTTTGGGTTTAGCTGGTTTCCTTAATTGGTTTTCAGAAGGTGCCCTGCTAACTTCCCGGAAGTTAGCAGAGCACGCGATATTTTTTAAAATATGTCCGCGGCAAAATTATTCTTTTCACGGATAATTTACGGATAATTAACGGCAAATTATCCGATAGGAATTTTTTCTTCGAGAAAAAGTTGTCATGCCAACTTCAGAGAGGTGTGATGTAACCTTGGGAAAGGGTGAGGTAACTAGAATTCCCTTTCTGTGTGGTAAACCTGGGGCTGCCGCCCCAGTGATGTCTATTTTGTTTACTGGGTGTTTTATAAAAATGTCTTGTATATAAAAATGTGTATATAAAAATGTGTATATAAAAATGTATTGTGCAAATGAATTTCCCAGTAGAACTTGGGAGCATCGTACGATTGCTCGGTGAGTACTCCCTTGGGAATATACG
>NW_023458579.1:217431-218533 GCF_013731165.1 Rhagoletis pomonella
ATGCGGAAGATTTTAAAATTTTTAAATAAGAAAAAATTAACTCTGATATACAGACCATTTAAAATGAGTTAAATATCTTCTGTGACTGGGGTAGGCGAAATAAGCTAGAACTTATTATTAATAAGATACTACAAAATACGTTCACCTCTGCCGTCGTCGTGTCATATTTCAGACTCCGCTATAAGCTCCTATAATAAAATTAAAGATCTTAGGGTGGTGTTTGACTCGGGCTTCACGTTATTGAGCACCTAAACTACATACATTATTCCCAAGGCATACTCGTCACTGGATTACATAAAGAGGAATAGCTCTGAATTTAAAGATCCCTATACCAAAAAAATTTTATACAATGCTTTCGTGAAATCGTGTCATTTGGAATCCTTATTTTGATACGCACTCAAAAAGAGTAGAGCGTGTACAATCATAAAACTGAATATTCCTGTTCGATCTTTAAGGTATTTTGATATTTTCTAAATAGAATTTTATAAATCCAAGTATTCGCAAAATGAGCCTATTTCTAGGATGCTAGGTGAATTCAATGTTTTAATGAATAGAAGTAGAGATGTTGACGTGTTCTCCAGGCGCTGTTCTTTTAAGTTGGCCTTGAGGTCAAATTATATTTAGTCTTAAGTTAAATGTTATCTAGTCTGTAAGGTTCTGTAAAAGCATAGACTTAAATAAATAAATAAATGAAAAAATTACAGCATTTTAAAACCCTGCTTACATTGAAAAAGGTTTCGCTTGACCTGAAAAAGGTATCATTTAATTTGAAAAGGGTTTCGCTTTGTTTGAAAATGGTTTTATTTAATTTAAAAAAGGTTTCATTTAAACTGAAAATGCTATATCGATGGTGATGGTACGAAACTTATATACCTCTTAACAGCTCAAAGAAACTATATTGTGACCATGTAGATAATATTTCAGATTTATCATCATTTTCAAATAAGGAAGCCCAATTACACGGAATGCAAGCACTGCTTAAATGCAACTCCATTTCTGCATTAAAAGTCCGTTCGGACCAGGCGATTTTGCGTTCAACTCACGCACGGTTGCACAAAAAAAAAGTGAATGGCGTGAGTTGAACGCAAAAGGCAGCATTTAT
>NW_023458579.1:218633-219793 GCF_013731165.1 Rhagoletis pomonella
TTTTAATGCTTACTGGGTTATATCCTATCTTCTTTTGTCTCTCATTCTTTTGCATATTTTGGAGTTTGACAGCTGAACTCCGCCACTTAATTTGCATATACAACCAGTCATACGCGTGATTTTGAAGGTGTTTTTATTTAATGAATTGTGATTAATTGGTTAATATTAAAGTCGTAAAGCAAGTTATAACTAATCGAGTAAAGAGTAAAGTGAAGGGGAATACAAAAATGTATTGGTGAAGTGGCTGCTTTAAGGAGAATAGGAGTGATAAATGTACGCTAATTTCCGAATTTTACAAAAAAGGGCATATTTCAAACCCGATTTGTAAATAAATTAGTGACCAAAATGTACAAAAGTGAGTGTTAAAATAATGCGTAGACCCTTGACTACAAGTGTGTGGAATTTTTTTTGGATCGGGCCACCCCTTTGGACGGAATAGCCCGAAATAATTGTGTGCGCTACTAAACCCCACCCCACCTATCTGCGTAGGCCACCTTCGGCCGCACTTAGGGACTATAACCCTCACTAAGTAGCATTCTCCTTTCTGTGTTGCGAAAGAAAAGGGGCTGAACACCTTTCTACGTAGGCGGCCTTCGGCCGCTTTTAGGGATTATTATAGGGTATTTTACCTACATGTTTTTATCCTTGTTTAAATTCTTTATGTTCAATTTATGGTTCAATGAATTTGTTTGTTATCAAAAAGAAAATTTTTGATTATTCAATAATAAACTTTCAAACAAGAAGGAAATACAATTTTTTAATTTGATATCATAACACGATATATATTGTCCTGAAGCATGGTTTCTTCTTGTAGAAGGACAATTCGAAATTAACAACATACGTGATGATAATATCAAATTTCAAAACGTTTTAATTTTTCTTCAAAAAGAATCAATTTCTAAAATTATTGATGTTATTAATCCGCCTCCTTTGATTAACAAATATGAAACAATTAAGAATGTTTTATGTGAAAGATTTTCTCTTAGCGAAGAGAAGAGATTAGAGCAATTATTTTCAAATACCGAACTGGGTGATCGTTCACCATCAGAACTTTATAGACATATGAAATCCTTAGCAGGTTCCAAATCAATTATTAGCAGGGAACGGATTTTTAGGACCTAAAAACCTATAAAAAAGGCAAAATAAAATAACGAAATAGG
>NW_023458579.1:219893-223107 GCF_013731165.1 Rhagoletis pomonella
AAAAATTTGTAGCTTTCGTTTTTCTGGAAAAAATTGAGTTGACCCTTTTTCGAACAAAATTTAGTATGTAGTGCTAACTCGACACCATGTACCATTGACGATATAATTGAGATATTGAAAAGGTTACAACGGAATTAATTGTAGCTTTTTTGTTGTGGAAAGAAAAAATTTGTAGCTATCGTGTTTTAAGAGAAAATGGTATGTAGCGCTAACTTCCATTGTCGATAGAATTGAGATATCGAGAAAGTTACTACGTAGCGCTTGAAATTATATTTAGTAAAAGTAGGAAATAATAGATTTCGATGGGTATAACATTTTTTTTATTATTTATATAATTACATAAATTAAAAGACTTAGCACTATTTTGTGCGTTGACTTTGTAGCTATCTCTCTGTCGTTTAGGTCATCGTATATTATAATCTTTCCTCTTCGGAAGGCGATGCCGATGTAGTGGCCCAAGTTGGTTGAGCATCGCGATCCAGTATTGTTTACACCCTAAAGCCGACGCATCCAACCAGTTTAAGAGTTTCCTCGCCAGCACGCAAACATTTCGGGATCTTGTCGAGCTGTAAAGGCCCAGAGATTTGAGCTGGTTCAATTGCTATAACACGATCTGAAAGAGGAAGTGGGTAAAGAAAATAATGATTGACAAAATAATTACATTCAGCTGTAACCTTTTCAATATCTCAATTCTGTCGTCAATGGTGCATGGTGTCAAGTTAGCTCTACATACTAAATTTTGTTCGAAAAAGCGTCAACTGAATTTTTTCCAGAAAAACGAAAGCTACAAATTTTTTCTTTCCACAACAAATTTACAACAAAACAGCTACAATTAATGCCGATATAACATTTTCAATATCTCAATTCTATCGACTAGGTGTATGGTGTCAAGTTAGCACTACATACCATTTTTTCTTAAAAAACGAAAGCTACAAATTTTTCTTTCCACAACAAATTTAAAACAAAAAAGCTACAATTAATGCCGTTGTAACCTTTTCAATATCTCAATTCTGTCGTCAATGGGGCATGGTGTCAAGTTAGCACTACATACTAAATTTTGTTCGAAAAAGGGTCAACTCAATTTTTTCCAGAAAAACGAAAGCTACACATTTTTTCTTTTCACAACAAATTTTAAAGTTAAAAGCTACAATTAATGGCATAGTAACATATTGGATATCTTAATTCTATCGACTAGGTGTATGGTGTCAAGTTAGCACTACATACCGTTTTTTCTTAAAAAACGAAAGCTACAAATTTTTTCTTTCCATAACAAATTTTAAAGTTAAAAGCTACAATTAATGCCGTAGTTAACTTTTCCAATTTTGAAAAGTGTAGTGCTAACTTGACACACGTATTGAGTTTAACGAGATGTAATAAAGGGGGCACTCAGTTTCCCCACTCAAAATATCATGGAAAACCATCAGACCCGAGATAGTCCGTCTACTACGAGGAGTAGTAGCTAATCAATTTGCATCGAGATATATATGGTGGAGTAGGGTTTTCAAACCTAATTTAAAAAAACCAAAATAAAAAAAAACATTTTTGTACACGTTCAATCTTGTTATGGTGAATTTCGTATGAAGGAAGAATTCCATATTATAGAGGCAAATTCCAGTTTGGACCTGACAAATGCATTATACTTATAAAAACTTACTTGTATAGAGATCCTTGAATTGAGCACTATTTCGCTTAACGAAAGCTAATGAGGAGAACGCTTTAAGAATAATGTAATTAATATGTTCGACAAATGTGAACGGTGAATCAAACACGATGCCTAACCCCTTAATTTTGGTACTCGAGTTAAGAACAACATTTGAAATAGAATAAGACGAAAGTAACGGGGAAAAAGACTTGCAATAAGTTACAGAACAACATTTATATTTATTGTATGTAAATTTATTACGATAACACCACTCACAGAAATTATTAAGCTCGGCTTGAAGGACACCAATATCAGAAACATTAAAATTTTTTTTTAAAGATTCAGGTCATCTGAATATAACAGGTAATCACAATGTTTAAACAAGCGCTGGAATTATTCATGAAGAGAACAACAACATAGGGCCCAAAATACTTCCTTGCGGAACTCCCGAGGTCGCAGTATAAGGGAATGAGTTAATCCCATCAACTACAACTTTATTTACTCTATTGGAAATATAAGACTATCGAGACAGAAAGCTTGAGTGAATACCCAATTATTTTAACTTCTGCAGGAGTAAATTATGGCACCCGATCAAAAGCCGTAGATATATCAGTGCAGATGGTATCAACTTAGTAGCCACCCACAATCGCTGATATACAATAGTTTGAAAAAACGGTTAGGTTAGTACGGTTGAGCGCCCTGGTACATACCCGTTTTGAGAAGGGGATATTGTTTGTTTAATGGCAAATGAAAGTTTCCTACTAACAATCTTTTCAAATAATTTCGCAATATTAGGAAGCTTAGAAATAGGACGATAATTCGAAAAGTCACTTTTGTCACCTGCTTTGAAAATAGACACAGGAGTGATTTTTCATTCATCCAAAAATGACCTAATGCAGCGTTTTTACTGCATTTAAAATGCAACCTTTACCACTTTTGAACATACATTTTCGAAGAGCGTTCATGCTTTCGCATTTACCAACTGTACATTTACGCGATTTCGAATTTGTATGCTTTTGACAAACAGCCGTGTTCCAGTCGCTTATTCAGATTCGTATCTACCACGATCAATTCGCACGGAGAAGAAAGCATGCTATAAAAGTCTACTCAAAAATGAAAAAAAAAATTACAATTTTAATGCAAAACTTGAACTGTTTTAACCATAACCGAAAATTTGTTTGGGTAATATAATAATTTATCGGTGTTATCAATAAAAATTGCCTAAAGCAGTTATGAAACAAACCAAACAGAGTTGTTGTTGCAGCATACAAGTTCCCCAAAGGTTTTTGGGGAGCGTTGCTGGAGTGACAGTCCTTGGCCAGATATAAATCTGGGTCATTCCGGTTACGTAGACCCGACAGTCGTGGGAACGACCAAACAGATTTGATCACAACTTGATCAAGATTTCCATCAGCATCAAATCGATGTTGGATTAGCGTGACTTTTTTATCTGAATAATGTTAAATAATAAATGAAATCTCCATTTGCGATCACTGATACGCAGATAGCAACGTATACGCGAAAAATAAATGCTGCCTTTTGCGTTCAACTCACGCCATTCACTTTTTTTTT
>NW_023458579.1:223207-224294 GCF_013731165.1 Rhagoletis pomonella
ATAAATGCTGCCTTTTGCGTTCAACTCACGCCATTCACTTTTTTTTTTGTAACCGTGCGTGAGTTGAACGCAAAATCGCCTGGTGCGAACGGACTTTTAATGCAGAAATGGAGTTGCATTTAAGCAGTGCTTGCATTCCGTGTAATTGGGCTTCCTTAGTTGAAAATGATGATAAATCTAAAATATTATCTACATGGTTACAATATAGTTTCTTTGAGCTGTTAAGAGGTATATAAGTTTCGCACCATCACCATCGATATAGCATTTTCAGTTTAAATGAAACTTTTTTTAAATTAAATGAAACCATTTTCAAACAAAGCGAAACCCTTTTCAAATTAAATGATACCTTTTTCAGGTCAAGCGAAACCTTTTTCAATTCAAGCAGGGTTTTAAAATGCTGTAAGTTTTTCATTTATTTATTTATTTAAGTCTATGGTTTTACAGAACCTTACAGACTAGATAACATTTAACTTAAGACTAAATATAATTTGACCTCAAGGCCAACTTAAAAGAACAGCGCCTGGAGAACACATCAACATCTCTACTTCTATTCATTAAAGCATTGAATTCACCTAGCATCCTAGAAATAGGCTCATTTTGCGAATACTTGGTTTTATAAAATTCTATTGAGAAAATATCAAAATACCTTAAAGATCGAACAGGAATATTCCGTTTTATGATTGTACACGCTCTACTATTTTTGAGTGCGTATCAAAATAAGGATTCCAAATGACAGACGCATACTCCAAATTCGATCTCACGAAAGCATTGTATAAAATTTTTTTGGTATAGGGATCTTTAAATTCAGAGCTATTCCTCTTTATGAAATCCAGTGACGAGTATGCCTTGGGAATAATGTATGTAGTTTAGGTGCCACCACCCTAAGATCTTTAATTTTATTATAGGAGCTTATAGCGGAGTCTGAAATATAATACGACGACGGCAGAGGTGAACGTATTTTGTGTATCTTATTAATAATAAGTTCTAGCTTATTTCGCCTACCCCAGTCACAGAAGATATTTAACTAATTTTAAATGGTCATCAGAGTTAATTTTTTCTTATTTAAAAATTTTAAAATCTTCCGCAT
>NW_023458579.1:224394-235830 GCF_013731165.1 Rhagoletis pomonella
TTTCTTTTCCTTAATACTCATTTGACTGAGTTTCAATTACACCCAGTAAAAATCGTGATAAAAACATTAGAAAGTAAAACCATTCCCTCAATTCGTCGGCCATGATTTTTTTCTGACGTTTGCAAACATTTTAAAATCATATAAAATTGAAAATAAAAACATGAAATTGTTCACAATTGTTGTTGTTTGTGATTAAAAATGAGAATGTGTGTGTGAGCTTGAGTTCGAATTTTAAAATTATATTGCTGGCAAACGTCAGACTGTCTCTCAATGATTTTACCTTGTAATGTTTTTATCGTGGTAAAAATCAAAATATTTGATAAGAAATTTGTTGACCGTTTTACAACGGCATTTAAAGTTTTTTTTGTTCAAATTGAAAAGATTTCCTCCTTCGCACACTTCTCTGATGCTTTTTTATCGTAGTTATTATTCTGCTGACATCTAAATTGCCATACATTTTATGTCGTTGCCAATACATTGTTTTCCGGCGTTTCCTCTGTGAAATTTTATAACTACATTCATAAAAATATTACTAATTTTGGTTTATAATTTTTTTCCATCTTGCTATAGCTCAATATCAAAAGGAATTAATAAATAATAAAAAGTTAGTTACAATTTTAGTGAATAGTTCTTGCAAATAATAGTATTTTGTGGTTGAAATAACTTGATCGCCGGCAGGAACTAATCAACTTTTTTGCCAAAACCAAAGCAGACGGGAAGGAAAAATAGTTTTTCAGTAACGATTTGTTCGAAATATCGTTCTTGAAACGCGCTACTGCTCACTAAATTTGTAAAAATAAAATTTTTCACTTAATTGTTATATTTTTCTTCATTGTGGTAAATTTCCACATCATCACAGCAGTTGGCTGTCAAACCGAAACCAAAAAAGATACCAGAACATTCAGGGCGCAATCTTCTTTTCTATGATTATTGTACTGCTACTTTGAATTTATCAATTTTGACAATTCTGATCTAAAAGTAAACGAAACCTCAGAAACTGTAAATGCACTGCAATTCACTAATATCTGCTTCCGCAAAAATCACCTTTTTTCGTATTTTCCTTGTTAAAAGTTATTTTAAATCATATATTTTTATCGCCTTATTCATAAAAAATAAAAATTTTAAAAAGCTTTTTAAATTGCCGTTTGCAAACATTTTTCAATTTATAAACCTTTTTTAAAGCTGTTTTAGTTTTTATGAATAAGGCTTTAGCACAATAAAACACGTTTCCTATCGAAAAATTCATTATTAAGAAAATTGGCTGTTCTCACATTTTCTTTCAACATCCAATTCGACTTTGTTTACTTTTTGTACAGATATGTCATCGCCGCCAGGACGGCGCATTCTTGTATTCTATCTTTCTTGTCAAATATGCATTATATCTGACTGTCATACTACTATTAATGGTAACCATATTCATTAAACTCGTTTCAATTTGTATAAAAGTAGTTTACATACTTCTAGTCTAAATATATTTTTTAATATAAACTAGCTTTTTTAATTCTAAAATAAATCAACAATCTCAAAATTTATAAAAAATTTGTCTTCAAAAAATACGTTCCAAAGCATCCCTGTTGATATCATAATTCAATTGCAAATTAGAATAGAAATTTTGATGCAAAAGATTTTCCGCGATATTCATCATACAAATTTATCACCTTACTTGTCCGTATCTCGCTCTGGAAAGAAATATATTTTAATTTATATGTTTTCTTAAAAATAAATGCAAATTTACCTATTTTTTCCACCAGCAGGCACGAATGTGGTGTTCAAAACAGAAACAATGACAACGAATTTTACACACATTGCTGTATTTTAGCGCAAAACGATAAGATTCACAAATATTTTAAATTATTGCCTGGAACATACACATTTATTATTGGAAATGCAAGACTTGGCATGCATTTTTAGTTTCTTATGTAATCAATTCAAATGAATAAAAACACATTTTTCTAAAATATTTCTCAATTTACAATTTAAAGTTTTTTCTGAAACTTGAATGTAACACTGAGCGGAGAATGAGAGAATTGAAAATCAGGTGATCTCAGTTGTTTTCAAATGTAAACAACCAAATGGCGCTTTCCATACTTGTAAGCCTATACAATGCTTTACACTATCCACTGATACAAAGTTGACTCTGTTGACTAGATAAGATTTGAGTCAATCCAGAAACTTGGAGTGAAAGCCAAATGCGCGTAACTTACACAATAATAATCTATGACAAACTATATCAAACCATAACGATTATAAGAAATAAAATTAAATATTGCTCTATAATTATTACTGAACAATGGAAAAGTCGTTTTCGTGAGACTTTTATTTTTTTTCCTCTCGCGGGACGTTTATTTCAAGACGGAAATTATTTACGTCTTCTCATAATAATTATATGGGATTTTTATATTTTTTCATCTCGGGACGTTTATTTCAAGACGAAAAAGATTAACGTCTTTTCATAATAATTATATGGGATTTTTTTTTCGTCTCTCGGGACGTTTATTTCAAGACGGAAATGATTTACGTCTTCTCCTAATAATTATATGGGACTTTTATTGAATGAAACTTCTCAATTGAGTTCAGAGATTTGACACGTTAATTATTCAACGCCCCGATTGTTCATGTCATCAAATCTGTATCTTTCGTTCGATTTTAAAAAATGTGGTGTCAAATTAAAAGGCTTTGCTTTACGTGGTTTTAGTTTATTGAAAAGGGTGGCCAGATGTTAGCAAATCAAATTCCAATAATCGAGCTCGGAGATATTTGCGTTTAATTTCGTGAACTCGGCAGTACATGTACCGATTCTATTAAGAGAAAACGTGGGACGTATGTAAATCATTGTCGTCTTGAAATAAACGTCACGAGAGACGAGAAAAATAAAAGTCGCATATAATTATTATGAAAAGACGTAAATCATTTCCCTCTTAAAATAAACGTCCCACGGGACAAAAAAAAACAAATAAAAGTCCCACATAATTATTACGACAAGACGTAAATCATTTCCGTCTTGAAATAAAAGTCCCGCGAGATGAAAAAAATAACGGCCCACATAATTATTAATAGAAGACGTAAATAATATTCCTCTTGAAATAAACGTCCCGAGAGACGAGAATAATAAAAATCTCATATATTTATTACGAAAAGACGTAAATAATTTCTATCTGAAAATAATCATCCCACGAGACGAAAAAAGATATATCTCCTAAATAATTACTATACAAAGACGAAAAAAATTTCTCTTAAAACAAGGCGACGTTTTTGATCTCAAATATTAAGGTAATAATTATTTGGGTCTCTGATCGGTATATATAGTATCAACCTGGCATCCATCGACAAAAGAAGAGATGCAGTCATTTGAGAATACTGCTAGGTTGGTAACAGTTGAGCGTCCAGGGATAAAACCATGTTGGGAAATAGATATTATTTAATTGCAAAGGTAATTTTAGTACTAACAGCTTTTTCAAACACTTAAGCAAAGTTAGTGAGTTTTGAAATAGGTCTGTAGTTGGAAATTTGGCATTTATCACCTGCTTTAAAGACAGGAGTAACAAAAGCTAATTTCCATCCATCCAAAAAATGCCCAGTTTGAGAGACATGTTAAACAAAAGTGTAAGTGGTTCAGCAATTGAAGTAATGCATTGTTTGAGGAAAAATGCAAAAATTCCATGAGCATCAGCCTGATTCGAATTACTAAGCTCAATAATCGAGCAAGATACGTCCTTCTCGGATAATTTAATTTAATTTGCTTTTTCTGTGCTTTGACTTCGGCATGTATGATATCGAAAGCAAAGCAACAGGAATTCAGAAAAAAAAACAAATACTTTGGCTGTCGCTTTGCCGTAAAATTTCGAAAGCAACCAGACAGTTAAAAAACAATTTGTGAAAGCACAACGACAGGGCAGCGGCAGCAAAGCAACAGTAATTTGACTATCACTGTGAAACATTAAATTGGCAGAAATATGTATGCGTGCACAAACGCACTACCCTTCATTTGTACTGGTGACAAGAGGACCATAAGCTAACTATTCGATGTATTGCCGATTGTTTGGCAATTCGCTAGTGATTGGTAATCGCCAATTTCGCACCAGATAATCGCTATAGAAAGATCATGCCACGCGCACTGCTCGGTAGGCTCCAATGACATCAAAGGAATCGATATCGCAAATTTTATGTGTACTCACTCCTGGCGACTCAGCGATAATACACCATGCTGCAAAGCTTTATGTGCAGAGGACAGTCAAGCAAATCACCGCACAGGAAAAGTACTATCACAGCAAATCAAAAGCAATAAATTGTTTTCAATAAACTGCCGATAAAAAAGCGAAATACACCTTTCAAAACCACAGCGAAAGCAAAGCAGTTCGAAAGAAAATCAAAAATTTCAAAGCGAAGCAAAAGCAAAAATAGTAGTGCCAAGGCGAATTTATACAAGGTGGTGTTGATGGCGAATTAAATTTTCGCCGCGGTACTACTGAATGTCAAAATGATGTGTTTGTTGTAAACAAGGCGAATTCATTTTACAACAAACACATCATTTTGAAATTAAGACGTACCTCGGCGAAAATCTAAATTCGCCATCAACACCACCTTGTATAAATTCGCCTTGAGTAGTGCTGTTGCTGCTGTACTGACGGTTTTTCAAACCCTGAAATTAAGTGAAACCTTTTTCAGATTCAATGAAAATTTATTCAAATAAAATGAAACTTCCTTTTAAGAAGGTTTCATTTAATTTGAAAAAAAGTTTCATTTAATTTGAAAAAAAGTTTCATTTAATTTGAATAAAGTTTCATTGAATCAGGAAAAGGTTTCATTTCATTTGAAAAAGGTTTCTTTTTATCTGAAAAAGGTTTTAATTAATTTGAAAATAGTTTCGCTTAATTTGAAAATGGTTTCATTTAAACTGAAGATGCTATAGGTTCGAGTTGAGAGTCAGCATTTGTTTGGGTAACGACTGCGGCGCCAATACATATTTTTACAGCAATGAGAACATTGCCCGCAGGAGTGGTATCTGTCGCAGTGCTGTCTCTATTCTTGCGAAAGACTAAACAAATTTCGATCGAAGATCTCCTTGCAAAAATTCGCCTTAAGCCATGCCTCGCCTAAAACAATAGCATCGAAATCAGTA
This sequence comes from Rhagoletis pomonella, assembly GCF_013731165.1. Taxonomy (NCBI): domain Eukaryota; kingdom Metazoa; phylum Arthropoda; class Insecta; order Diptera; family Tephritidae; genus Rhagoletis; species Rhagoletis pomonella. The sequence goes on from NW_023458579.1 coordinate 229,514, forward strand.
TGTGTTGTAGCAAGATATACATCATTTGCTTTGGTTCTAATGCCAGAGATATTTTGAAAATAGATTTTTATAGGATTATTATGCTTAGGAGGAACAACTGACTTGGAGGAAGTTGCTCTCTTTGGTTTTGAAAAAAAAAAAAAACGGAAATGCCGTTGGCCAATGGGGCTATTCCCAAACGAGTTAGCTTACAAATATCGTATCGCTATCGTAACCTTGCGACATTCATAACACACGTCAGCTACTTGCTATCCGAATACATACTGTCGCTTACTGGTTTGAGAATAGGTATACAGATCTCCGACTTAAGTAATTTATCAAAAAGCTGTACTGAGACTCCCACTTTTAATCGCTTTTGAGTAATTTTAGTTTTTGCTCCAAGTGCTGTCAAACCAATCGAGAGTTGTCGAGTGACGCGTTTTTTGGCGAATTTTGTATAAAATTATAAAAATGTTGAATGAAATATGAAAAATACGTGTAATTAATTTACTCTACTGATATGGAGTATTTAAGTATTCATGTATTAGACATTGAAAGTGGGCTTTTCTGCATTCACCGTGTAAACAGACAAAAAGTAATATCAGAAAAAAAATTAAATAAAAATTTTCAGAAATAAAATGTGCTTTCGAAAGCCACTTTACATGCAAGGTGTAACTACTCCTGCAATCTCTTTGAAAATTCTTGACTTCGACAGACTTTTGAAAAGGACTTGCAATTGTCACGTTTAACAGCCACTTAAGGTCGATAATATCGTTGAAACACAATGCCGGCGAATTTTCGCCGCGAATGATCAGACCATTACCCCAGCAGTAAGCTCCAACAATCCACAGCAGACAAAGCACTCCTCACAAACAACGCCCGCCCAACCATCAGTCAGTGGACCAACCCCCAGCACACAACCCCGGACATCAACCCAAAGCAGATGGTTCTGCAGCGTCTGCACCAATCTGATCAGGCGTAACACCACATCAGTAACGTGCAACGCATGTAACAACTGGTGTCACCTGAAACGCTGCTCCAGCCTCTTTTACCATCGCGAATGGAGTATTGCTTTTACTGAAGCCTGCTGTCAACACCGACGCCAACACTGGTCGCCGGGGACTAGTAGGACGCAGTGGATGAAGCAGCAGACGACACAAAACACTGCACTTCGGACAGCGACTGGATGTCTTCTGATGTCGTCAGAACATCACCTGCATGACGAGGCGAAAATGCAATGAGTAACGCAAAACGCCGGTGGGTCAAACTTAACCTTATTTAACGAGTTAAATAACTTTTTTTTTTGATAAAAAGCTGACACATTTGGTTTCTGCAAAATTAATATCAATCGCAATAGGATAGTGATGACTATATCCAATCCGATATTTTAACACTTCCAAATTAACTTGTGTGGATACATTAGTAAAAGTTAGGTCCAACACAGAACTCCTTTTTTAACATCATTAAGCACTGGTCTGAAGGTGATGCCACCATTGCTCAGGCATTTAAAAGTTGAGGCATTGATAAAACTGGACAGCAATTTCCCTTTCGGGTTATAAACTGTACCCCCCATACAACCAAACGAGCATTCAATTCGCCCATTACAAAGACATTATTAAACGCTTCGAGAAAATTGAAAAGATTTGTGATGAAATTCCTAAGCATAGAAAGATCCATTGACGGTTCACAATATACTGAGCATGTAACTAAATTTGTGGTCATGGTCCGATAAATAACCCAATTTCTTAAACTTAATGGCTTTTAGGAGGGTTACCGCAGCTCCCCTATATCCATCAGCTCTTTTCTTTTCCACAATATTAAAATTCAAAATATTCTTCCTACCATTTGCATCATCATGCGAGTAAACCTCACTAATGGCGTTTTCTTTTCTCGAAAAAAATGTCACCTTCATATATAGCAACATTATCAGAGTGCAATATTTTAAAGAGAGAGCACGCAATATGCATGTGAAGATGCTGAGAAAAGAACACGAAAACCTGACAGCCCTGGCGCATGGCAGAATAAATGCAACATTATTTCGAGAAAAGAAAACGCTATAAGACACAAAATATCAAAATCACCATTTTGTTTAGGAATAGTCCGCAGCCTCTTTTGTACTGCTTCTTTCGGTTGTACCATCCTGACTGTATTTATCTTCCTTGTACTAGTATTCTTCACTCTTCTTACAAAACTCATCGCAGTAAGAACGGCAATCGCTTCCATATCATTGTCTCTGAAAAAGGATTGCTGTGTACTAAGCTCTGGGAAATCTTCCTTGTTTAGTAACTCAAACCTTCACCCATACGGGGCAGTGAGACTAACTGAACGAGTTATGCGACTCATTGCCACACAAAATACATCTAGTAGATGTAAAAATCCTCACACATCCATCCTTTTTGCCACATTTTAGGCATCTTTTTGATGACTTACACCCCTTCTGCGTATAGCCCAACCTTCCGCAATTGAACCACTGTCTCACCATGGGATAAAAATGGTTAACTTCCAGTATAGCGTAGTGTGTAATCCAAAACCACTTATTTTGGAACACAATCCCCAAACACCCAATCTTCACCGACAGGGTTGGTATTCTTTAGTTACTTTCTTTGCTCTCTCGCTTTGTGGGCCGCTGAATCGACATCACTTTAACCGGCGATCTCAATGCCTCCCTAGTCTCATTCTCGGAGTACTCAATCGGAATGTGTCTAATTACTCCAAAAGACTCAACGTAGTTCTTTGGAATGGATGTCTTAATTTTTACCGATTTTAAGACATCACTTTATACACATTTATTCGCATATGAAGCATTTATAAAATACACTTTGTACAACGTACCTCCTATAGCCTTTATCGTATCAATGCCGTCAATTCCCAATTCCTTAATCCTGCTCCACAAGCATAAACCGTTTCTCACTTTCCTATTGTGCACCGTGTCACATAAGTTAGTATCAAAAAGTACACATGCTAAACCTTTATGGTTTACTGGGTATAACACCAATTCTCTTTCTACTCTTTTTCCATCTTCACTTGACATATTTTTGCCATTTACACTAATCGTCGCTTCAACATTTTCGACGACTGTACCACCACCAGTCCCGTTACCTTTTCCATTACCAAATCCCTTGTCCCTCATCCATTCCACAGCATATTCCTCAAAATCCATGTTAGATGGGTTGACGGAACCTAAGTCCTTTGAAGGCCCCCCTTTTTAGTAATCTTTAGCATCTGTTTCCATTCTTTTATGCTTAAAATCCACCAGAGCCTCCTCATCAGTCTCCTCCCCAAATCATCAACCTTTGACGCCATGGCGTCACCTACTCTACCTTCAACAACACGTTTCACTACTCTTGCACGTATCAGCACAAATTAATAGAAAACAAAAAAAAAACACACCAAAATAAAATAGAAGGATGCAGCTTACCAGTGGGCAATGCTCCCAGCAATCACACAAAATCGAAAGAAAAAGGAAAAGATTCCAAAAAATTCAAAAGGAATCCGCAATCCAGAAATAAATCAAAAATATGGGTTGGCTTTCCTTTATGGCCGTTCGTTAAAGGGGCGGTGGGCGAAAGGTAAGGGGGTGTGGCACCTCTAACCCACCTTTTTGGAGAGGGAATGAACCGCCATTGACAAAAATGCAACCACCGACCACCTAGGTCCGCTATGGTTCCCTAGGGACCCCTTGGAAAAATTGCCAAAAATCACAATTTTCATTTGCGTTTATTCGTTTGAAAAATGTTAAATCCCACTAGAACTTGAAGAGAGATCTCCTTATGTGAGGAATAAAAGAGTACTCGCTTTGGGCTGATTTCGGAGGAATAAGAGAGATTTGTCGGTTTTGTACTCCTTTATTACTAGCTTAGGAGTTAAATGGGAGATCTCCTACGTGAGCAAAAAAGAATCCTCCCTGATACATAATTTTGGAGTAATAAGCGAGATTTTTCGGTTTTGTACTCCGTTTTTACTCGCTTAGAAGTCAAATGGGAGATCTCCTTCGTGAGCAAAAAAAGAATGCTCCCTGAGACATGATTTCGAAGCAATAAGCGAGATTTGGCTGTTTCGTACTCCGTTACTACTCGCTTAGGAGCAAAAAGCGAGGTCTCCTAAGCGAGAAATCCAAGAGTATTCCTTTTGATTGATAGGGGAGGTACCTCATTCAAATCAATTTTGTATTTTTGGAAAAATGTGTTATGAATAAAATAAGACAGATAGGTAACTTATGCGTTTGTAAATATATACATACATACATATTTCCTGATTAAAAAAATATAATCTTGAAATAATAAAATAAATTGGACATCCAACATTAAGATCCATCGTTATGAATGCCAAGATTTGTTTAAACTTTTTAATGATTTCATTATTTAATTCAAAATGCATTTCAGATGGTGACACCGCCCTTGAGATATTTCAGTTGTTACGTTTCTGATCCTGTCCCGTCCAGAACTCTTATTGGGTGTCGAGAGGTAAGAGTCGCATTTGCCATTAAGGGATAAAATAATTAAATACGTGGAATGCGTATATATCAAAAATTGTTTTGCTTATGAAGGATGCTCTTTATGGAGCAATGTGGGAGTAGTATCCTATTATTCCATGAGGAGGAATTTATGAGGATATAAACCATCTTTTATTGATCGTAACGGAGGCTTGCGGGATGCCTCTTATGGGAGTACTCACTTACTACTCGTTCGGGAGGAATGTGGGATGTTTTTCTTTGTGCACTCCCTTGTTGTCTTTTTGGTAGGTTTCTGTGAGCTTATTCTGAGAGTACTCCCCTATGGCTCCCTTAGGAGGTTTGTGGGATGCTATTTTTGTGTGTGGTCCCCGATTGCTCGTTTAGGAGGTAAAAGGGATTACTCGCCCTCCTAGGACATACAATGTTAAAGGGAGTATAAAAAATTACATGCCAAGAGAGTACTCGACGAGCAATCGGACCATGCTCCCAAGTTCTACTGGGTATGTTCAAACATACATATGTATGTATGTATGTATTGCTGCGCTCCTCCCACTAGAACTTGAAGGGAGATCTCCCTATGTGAGGAATAAAACAGTACTCCCCTTAACCTGATTTCTGAGCAATAAGGGAGATTTGTCGGTTTTGTACTCCTTTATTACTCGTCTAGGAATCAAATAGGAGATCTCCTAAGCGTGCGGCGAAATAATACTCCCTGGGGCATGATTTGGGACCAATAAACGAGATTTGTCGCTTTTGTCCCCCTGTATTTCTCACTTTGGAGCGTAATGAGAGATCTCCTAAGCGAGCAATTAAAGAATGCTCCCTGAGGCATGATTTGGGAGTAATAAGCGAGATTTGTCGGTTTTGTACTCCGTTATTACTCGATTAGGATTAAAAAGTGATGTCTCCTAAGAAATCCAAGAGTATTGTCCAAGTATCCAAGAGTTGTGTTTTCGAAAAAATTTATCATAGAAAAAAAACCAACAGAAAATATTTCTTATAGACGCATAAGGAGGACACAATAATCTAATTTGGATAGCACACAGATTTTAATAAAAGCCCGTTGGTATGTACCTCAACTTTTGTTTAAATATATTAAGTATTGTATTACTTTTAAATATATCGTTAAATACTTTTCAGATTGCGCAAATTAGTGTTTGCATTTAAGTGTGACCCCCGGGTTTAAACATCGCATGGGTGACAAAGATGTCAGATATGCAAAACCACCTTCACAATTTCCCCGCTTGGTGGATTCCTGAACAGGCAAGCATCCTTGACACCCAGGAAATCATATACGAGTACATACTTATATGTGCATATAGGTGCATATAATTCAAATCTTATCTTACTGTTTTGTTATTATTATGTTTTACTTTCATATGATTTCTCTGCAATATAATTCTAAAATTAAGCAATTATGTAAGACGTATCATTTATGTTTTATCTGATCTCGTACTTATATCTGTTAAGATCTTGTAAAATTGCACAAATGCACGTGATTAAAAAGTTAAATAAAAAATTTAATAATAATAGCAAAATCTATTTGGCTAATTTAAAATGTTTGTTATCATTGCTCTCTTATTACTCCTATAGGAGGCTTTCGGGATGCCTCTAATGGGAGCACTCCCTTATTGCTCGTTCGGGAGGAATATGGGATGTTTTCTATGTGCACTCCCTTGTTGTCTTTTTGGGATGTTTCTGGGAGGTAACTATGGGAGTACTCCCGTATTGCTCCATTAGAAGGTTTGTGGGATGATAATTCTGTGTGTGCTCCCCGATTGCTCGTTTAGGAAGTAAAAGGGATTACTCCCCCTCCTAGGACATCCAATGTTAAAGGGAGTATACAAAATTACATGCTTATACACAGAAGCATAGGGAGCAATGG
>NW_023458579.1:235930-237111 GCF_013731165.1 Rhagoletis pomonella
ATTTACATGAATTTCTTTAGTATTAAGTTATAAAAATATATAAATAAGGTAAATGTACATAATTCCGGGGTACTAAGGATTTTTCTGACGTTTTAATTTTTTTGCGTTGAAACTACCAAATGTAAATTAAGAAATCATTATGTTTCCTTTAAATCGATTAACTAAGATTAGTTTCCAATTATCGGTAAAGGAAAATAACTAGAATTATAATTTATTTTAATAAATTTAATGGCACCTTAATATGTATCTAAATCCGTGGCAAATATTCTTTGAATAATTCCGTAATAATGTGTTCCTAATTCCGGCCTTGCAATAAATATACAGATTTCATGTTATAGAAATGATGATATCTTTATTATTTAACTTAAAAAATTAATTTTAAAATAAGCACAAATCAAAATTTGTATTTACCGAAAATTTTAATTTGTACAAATTGTGTTTTTAAGAACTTAATCACAAATAAAAGTTATTTCTAAGATATCTTTCAAAATAAATAATATTCAATGTTCTTAAAAATTAATTGACTAGCTCCGAACTTAAACAAAAATATAAAATCAATGGAATAATTAGTACAATGCAATAGCAGTTCTTTTACTACCAACTACTTTTGAAAACTTAAATCATTAAATGCATAAACTCCGCGGCTTTTAAGTAATACTGATGATTCCAATCTTCTTAGGACATCTGAAGCATTGTAGATAGCATATCCACTTTGTCAGGCCAGCGCCAATTTCTTCCACTCATTTTCATCGTCCTGACTTCGTGTTTGTTTCTGATTGGTCATCGATTATATTATTTTCTGAGAAATTATTTAAACATTACATTTTTTTTTTTTATATTGTTATTGAGATTTGTACCACGATTTTGTTGATTTTGTTTATTAGAGAAAATTGAAAAAGCAACAAAGTCTAAGCGATAGAAGTTATAGCAGCTATTCCGGAGATTACCACATCTCCTTATCAGACTTCTTTTTTCTAGACTTCAGCAGGGATCAAACCCGCATCATCGATGTGCAAAGTCAGAAGCGCTAACACTTTTTTATTGTTTAATACAAAAATTTAAACTTTAACAGGGGACAAATAAAAAAATTTAGTTATCAAATGAAAATACGCAAAGATTTTTTTTATGAAAAAGGATCAGGAAAGCATGTTAATCATAAGCCATGAACACATGAGTAACAC
>NW_023458579.1:237211-238383 GCF_013731165.1 Rhagoletis pomonella
TTTTTTTATTTGTCCCCTGTTAAAGTTTAAATTTTTGTATTAAACAAAAAAAAAAAGTGTTAGCGCTTCTGACTTTGCACATCGATGATGCGGGATTGATCCCTGCTGAAGTCTAGAAAAAAGAAGTCTGATGAGGAGAGGTGGTAATCTCCGGAATAGCTGCTATAACTTCTATCGCTTAGACTTTGTTGCTTTTTAAATTTTCTCTAATAAACAAAAGCGTGGTACAAATCTCAATAACAATATAAAAAAAAATAAAAAATTTTAATGTTTAAATAATTTCTCAGAAAATAATATAATCGATGACCAATCAGAAAAAAACACGAAGTCAGGACGATGAAAATGAGTGGAACAAATTGGCGCTGGCCTGACAAAGTGGATATGCTCATCTACAATGCTTCAGATGTCCTAAGAAGATTGGAATCACCAGTATTACTTAAAAGCCGCGGAGTTTATGCATTTAATGATTTAAGTTTTCAAAAGTAGTTGGTAGAAAAAGAACTGCTATTGCATTGTACTAATTATTCCATTGATTTTATACTTTTGTTTAAGTTCGGAGCTAGTCAATTAATTTTTAAGAACATTGAATATTATTTATTTTGAAAGATATCTTAGAAATAACTTTTATTTGTGATTAAGTTCTTAAAAACACAATTTGTACAAATTAAAATTTTCGGTAAATACAAATTTTGATTTGTGCTTAAATTAAAATTAATTTTTTAAGTTAAATAATAAAGATATCATCATTTCTATAACATGAAATCTGCATATTTATTGCAAGGGCGGAATTAGGAACACATTATTACGGAATTAGTCAAAGAATATTTGCCACGGATTTAGATACATATTAAGGTGCCATTAAATTTATTAAAATAAATTATAATTCTAGTTATTTTCCTTTACCGATAATTGGAAACTAATCTTAGCTAATCGATTTAAAGGAAACATAATGATTTTTTAATTTACATTTGGTAGTTTCAACGCAAAAAAAATAAAACGTCAGAAAAATCCTTAGTAGCCCGGAATTATGTACATTTACCTTATTAATATATTTTTATAACTTAATACTAAAGAAATTCATGTAAATACATGACCCAATGTTTGTTCTATGGTAATTAATTACCATTTTTTATTGAAATATTTTTCAATTTCCTCTTTTAGATATTTCAGTT
>NW_023458579.1:238483-239639 GCF_013731165.1 Rhagoletis pomonella
GTCATGTATTTACATGAATTTCTTTAGTATTAAGTTATAAAAATATAAAAATAAGGTAAATGTACATAATTCCGGGGTACTAAGGATTTTTCTGACGTTTTAATTTTTTTGCGTTGAAACTACCAAATGTAAATTAAAAAATCATTATGTTTCCTTTAAATCGATTAAATAAGATTAGATTCCAATTATCGGTAAAGGAAAATAACTAGAATTATAATTTATTTTAATAAATTTAATGGCACCTTAATATGTATCTAAATCCGTGGCAAATATTCTTTGACTAATTCCGTAATAATGTGTTCCTAATTCCGGCCTTGCAATAAATATACAGATTTCATGTTATAGAAATGATGATATCTTTATTATTTAACTTAAAAAATTAATTTTAATTTAAGCACAAATCAAAATTTGTATTTACCGAAAATTTTAATTTGTACAAATTGTGTTTTTAAGAACTTAATCACAAATAAAAGTTATTTCTAAGATATCTTTCAAAATAAATAATATTCAATGTTCTTAAAAATTAATTGACTAGCTCCGAACTTAAACAAAAATATAAAATCAATGGAATAATTAGTACAATGCAATAGCAGTTCTTTTTCTACCAACTACTTTTGAAAACTTAAATCATAGTAATACTGGTGATTCCAATCTTCTTAGGACATCTGAAGCATTGTAGATGAGTATATCCACTTTGTCAGGCCAGCGCCAATTTGTTCCACTCATTTTCATCGTCCTGACTTCGTGTTTTTTTCTGATTGGTCATCGATTATATTATTTTCTGAGAAATTATTTACACATTAAAATTTATTTTTTTTTAATATTGTTATTGAGATTTTTACCACGATTTTGTTTATTAGAGAAAATTGAAAAAGCAACAAAGTCTAAGCGATAGAAGTTATAGCAGCTATTCCGGAGATTACCACATCTCCTCATCAGACTTCTTTTTTCTAGACTTCAGCAGGGATCAAATCCGCATCATCGATGTGCAAAGTCAGAAGCGCTAACACTTTTTTTTTCTTTAATACAAAAATTTAAACTTTAACAGGGGACAAATAAAAAAATTTAGCTATCAAATGAAAATACGCAAAGATTTTTTTATGAAAAATGATCAGGAAAGCATGTTAATCATAAGCCATGAACACATGAGTAACAC
>NW_023458579.1:239739-240582 GCF_013731165.1 Rhagoletis pomonella
GACCTATTCTTTTGAACACATTTCAAGAGTGGTTGTATATTTTTTGTTAACGTTGTGCTTAATTTGCTATATTCAAAGATGGCTTTAGAAAATGGTGAATCGAGAAGAAAACACGTTTTCTCACTGCAAATTCACAACTGTCAACTCATTTTTCTTCGCCATATTCTTTGTTTACCCGTTGCCACAAATGTCATTCTGCGGGAATGCGCAATCTTGTATTCTATCGTTCTTGGATCAGGACTGCCAATTTGAATGAAAGCGTGCCATTGTTGTGTTCGACCGAATGTTCGATTTCGGTTTAGCTTTGACATGACATGACACTTTCATGTTCGTGTAAATGTTGGGCTTCTGCGAAAAAATAGACCGTAGATTTTGACTTTTTGACGAATAATTTACGGCAAATTGACAGATAGATAATTGGTTTTCAGAAGGTGCCCTGCTAACTTCCACGGAAGTTAGCGGGGCACGCGATATTTTTTGAAATATGTCCGCGGCAAAATTATTCTTTTCACGGATAAACAACGGATAATTCACGGCAAATTATCAAATAGTTAGTTTGGGTTTAGCTGGTTTCCTTAATTGGTTTTCAGAAGGTGCCCTGCTAACTTCCACGGAAGTTAGCAGGGCACACGATATTTTTTGAAATATGTCCGCGGCAAAATTATTCTTTCCACGGATAAACAACGGATAATTTACGGCAAATTATCAGATAGTTAGTTTGGGTTAAGCTGGTTTCCTTAATTGGTTTTCAGAAGGTGCCCTGCTAACTTCCACGGAAGTTAGCGGTGCACGCGATATTTTTTGATATATGTCCGCGGCAAAATTATTCTTTTCACGGATAAA
>NW_023458579.1:240682-247880 GCF_013731165.1 Rhagoletis pomonella
GCACACGATATTTTTTGAAATATGTCCGCGGCAAAATTATTCTTTCCACGGATAAACAACGGATAATTTACGGCAAATTATCAGATAGTTAGTTTGGGTTAAGCTGGTTTCCTTAATTGGTTTTCAGAAGGTGCCCTGCTAACTTCCACGGAAGTTAGCGGGGCACGCGATATTTTTTGAAATATGTCCGCGGCAAAATTATTCTTTTCACGGATAAACAACGGATAATTCACGGCAAATTATCAAATAGTTAGTTTGGGTTTAGCTGGTTTCCTTAATTGGTTTTCAGAAGGTGCCCTGTTAACTTCCACGGAAGTTAGCAGGGCACGCGATATTTTTTAAAATGTTTCCGCGGCAAGATAATTCTTTTCACGGATAAACAACGGATAATTTAAGGCAAATTATCAGATAGTTAGTTTGGGTTTAGCAGGTTTCCTTAATTGGTTTTCAGAAGGGCACGCAATATTTTTTAAAATATGTCCGCGGCAAAATTATTCTTTTCACGGATAATTTACGGATAATTAACGGCAAATTATCCGATAGGAATTTTTGCTTTGAGAAAAAGTTGTCCTGCCAACTTCAGAGAGGTTTACATCACTGGGGCGGTAGCCCCAGTTAGGTCACTCAGAAAGGAGAATAGTAAGGGTTATAATCCCTAAGCGCGGCCGAAGGCCGCCTATGTAGAAAGGAATTCTACGCAAAAATACTGTGGACGCAAGTAAAAATTGCGATTTTTGGCTATTTTTCTAAGGGGTCCGTAGGGAACCATGGGGGCCTAGGTGGTCGGGGGTTGCATTTTTGTCAAATGCGGTTCATGCCCTCTCCAAAAAGGTCGGTTGAAGGTGCCACGCCCACTCCCCCTTCGCCCACCGCACCTTTAACGAACGGCCATAATGGAAAGTTTCCCCAAAAATATAATTAAACTCAGCACAAACTTTTTTAAAAAATTATCCTTTAATTTGATCACTAAAAACGCAGCGCAGAGAAAAACCAACAACCTTCTTCGCTCGCTCAAATGGAAGTGCCTAACAAAAATAACTACAGTTCTTCGCCTTGTGTTCAGTGTTGTCACTTCAAAAACCAAATGAGTGGTAGATTGTTAATAAAAATTGTGGTAGATCTCTAACAAAGCGTGGTAGAATTTTTGTAAACATTAAACACATTTTATTGTGCTTCAAATTATTATTCATCAGAAACAATAACCAATAATATAACAAATACTAATTATTGAAACAAAATGAAGCATTATCAGAAACAATGACCAATAATATAACAAATACTAATTATTGAAACAAAATGAAGCATTATTGCATAAGTACAGAAGTGCATTATTAAAAAAAAAACATAGCATAAAAACCGATAAACAATGTTTATAAACGTTAGGCCTCTAAATATTTGTGCAAACATTATTTTATAGTACTTAGTTCAAACACGTACAATATATACATATAATTATAAGAAAAACGTTAGAATATGCGTTTTTATTGACATATTTATGGCATGAACTTTCCATCAACAAATTTAAATTTGAAATAAAATTGTATAAGGTCTTTTGAAGGTACGTAAGTATTTTCAAAAACATGCATTTCCTTTAGTGAAAATTTGATTTTCCACTAATAACACACTAATACTACGATTATACGCACGTATTATTTGCAAATAACAATTTGCAAAATGGTAAACATTGCCGTATAAACGCTGAGTTAATTTTTTATTTGCAAATAACTAAATCACGCAAATAAGTATTGATTAGTGGTGCTATTTGCAAATAAGCGCATGACACCGCCATTCTTAGGTTTTTTTTCTTTTTCGATGGTCATCTTTTATTTTCTTTTTCGATCGTCATATTATTGTGTTTTTATTATCAGGCAATATTAAAAAAGGATTTTTCACCATCGAATAAACAGCGAATCGTGGGACTGCCTTAAGTATTCAAGAAAAATAATTTACAGTCGCGCGAAAAGTTTAGGACCACCAGAGTTGAAGTCAATAAAGCTTACCATAGAAAAAAAGCGCTCGACGGATTTCGCTCTTTTTTTTTGGAAAATGTTCAGTGAGGTCCCCCGAAATAGTAGCAACAGGCATCGGCGAAGGGAAGCAACTTGAGGGTTGAAATTGTTTCCAGGGTACCGTGAAAGTTAAATTTATTATTCTGTTTCAGGTTTTTTTTTAATGTAAAATTCTTAACAATAGAACTGAAAGAAACCAAGATAAGTAATTAATTAACTGAACATTTTACATCACTTATTTCATGGAAAAATTTAAGTTCGCTGTTAGAAAAAATCCGTAACCTGTGAATTTTTTCACATTTACCAGCGCTTCACTGCTTGCGATTTGTTTTCTTTTCCATAGTTTTTAATACTCCCGAAAGGGAGAATTGCTTAGTCATTACTTCTGTTTTAGAAAATGGAATTACGGCATGTACTTATTTGTTGTGTTCCAGGAAGTGTAATGGAATTTTAGAACCGATCATTTAAGAAATCTGATTCAATTTCATATTCTTGCGTGGGGTCAAAATACTTTAACAGTCTTAAGTTGTTACCAGCAAAACTAAACCGTTTACGTATTTCATCACACAGTTTTAAAGTTTACATTTAACACTATGAATATCTATGAATATCACCTCAGTTGCTCTTTTCAAATTTTTCAGTTTCGCCATACAAAAAACTGTCACCTGAAATTGCGACGAAATTGCCTCAACTTCGAGAACACTACTCTTAAAATTGCGTATTATGAATTATTAATGAGTAAAAAGAAGAACAAAACATTGTTTGACGTTTTCAAGTAAAAACAAAACAAACCAGAGAAAACAAAATAACAACAAACATCGAAATTGAAATTGAGATGGTTGCGTAAACAGCTACAATTTCAGTTTGAAGTAGAGAATTGGAATTGCGCATTTTGGCAGCACCTTCAGCTCTTCAACTATCACAATATTTACAATAAATTTTCATGACTTTTACATTCATATTGAAGAGAAAATTGGCTGGTCAACTTATTTGAAAGCAACATTTTGGTAAACTAGGATAATAATTTTAGTTCAGTAAAATTGTGGTAAATTTTTTTAAATATATGGTAGTTGTGGTAGAAGTGAAACAACGACAATTGTGGTAAAGTGGCTACACTGCTGGTGTTTCTGAAATTTCTCACATTGCTAATAGAGTGCCCAGTGTTGCCATTTTAGCCGTTTTCCGGCTAGATTTAGCCGGTTGCGAAAGCAAACAGCCGGAGAAAATTCGGTTTAGCCGGCAGTCGATTTGCTAGCCGCTTTGCCAAAAAAATTAGCCGTTTTTAGCCGATTTTTCTATTTGCAATATTTTCTTAAAGTTTATATATATAAGTTTCCATGTTTACAAATTTAACTACCCAAAATCTATTATAATTTTTTTTATGTCGAACTCTGTTACATATCGTCACCTGAAATTCAAAAAAACGTAACAAACATCATCGCTGAAATGCAAAAGGTCATATCCAGGGAACGGATTTTTAGGACCTAAAAACCTATAAAGAAGGCAAAATAAAATAACGAAATAGGCTAGAAAAGGCAAAATAAAATAGCGAAATAGGCAGGAAAAGGCACTAGAAATCGCAAAAAAGGCAAAATAAGGCACTAAAAAAGACAAAAACTGAAAAATAATCAAAAAATACATCGATTTTAGAAATGTTTATTTTACAAGCAAAAAGAATAAAGCTGTGAATTACGTAGTTTCATTATATGAAAAATTTTTACTTGGAATCCTTGACTATTTTCTCCTTTCGAGTTATAAACTCACAAAACTTTAAGCTCTATAGTTGTGGTAACATTAAACCACAAGATGCAGTTTGAAGTTTTCTGGCAGCATGCGCTCGACGTGAGTTGATACAAGTGGCGCCCAATTTAAAAGTGAGACGTTTAAGACTTTCATTTTATCAGGAATAAGGGCTTTTTCCTTGCCCTTTACAATTAAAGGTAGAAAAGGCAAAAAAGGCAAATATCTTAAAAGAGGCAACATCAAATGTGTATAGATGAAATCGGGGAAAGCTAAATCATGGACATTCTTAATCGAATATACTTTATATCTATTACAACTCCCACACAATTTTGTGAAAAATTAAATAAAAATATTAGTCACGATTTTTTCAATTCCAGTTGCGATGATACAATTGAAATACAATTTCTTCTAATTCGAAAAGTCTTCAAATACTAGGCCGATTTCAATGATTTTTACTTTAAGCACATATACAGTGACATTATAGCTGACTACTTAAAAAATACCACTTAAATCCAAACTTCATACTTTGTTTGGGAATTTAGAAATTTAAAATTTTAGTATAATAATTAAAGAACATATATGTGGTACCTAGCATTTACCGCTTATTTTTGGAAGTTTTTTTGTTGACGGTGTGTCGCATTTTTTACATATAAAAGACTAATCGAACGCACTTTGTATGGCAAAAAATCGTAACACCGTCATAAAGAAAGTGCTACAAATCAGCAGTAAGTCCTCGCTAGTTCAATTTTGCACCTCATCAAACTAGAATTTAATAGACTACAAAACTGCATACCACAATTCTTTCTAAAGATGCTGACTAAAAAGTTAAAAATTTTGCAGAAATTTCATAATTTTTGCACAAACTCTCTAGGAAGACAATATCTATGAAAAATTGTATCATAGTAGTAATACCCTTTAGTGTTGCTTATTATTGCTCTCTGAGAGTGAGCAGGTCTTTAAAACGGAAACGTTTCGAATATATGGACATCAGAATAAATAACATAGTTTAATTGTTAAAAACTTTAGAAGCGACTGGCTTTTTCAATATAAATTGCTGTTTCCTTACTCGAAATAATGTTGCCCTATTTGCGTCAGCCTTTACAGAACTTTACGTGTTCCTTTCTCAAAATATTGCCCTCCGAATAATCAAAAGTGCAATACTTTCTACTAATATATTTCTGCAATAATTCTACTAATATATTTTATCAAGGCCAGGCTACTAAATTTGAGTTGGAAATATTAGAACCCGCCGTGGCACCTCCAAGAAGGTTGCACGTTCACGCGTCGTATTCCTAGAACCATTCTAAGGTAAACTTAGAGGGATTGATGCCTTTCGTATGCCTAGCGCGCAGACGAGATTTTATAAATTTATAGTTTTAGACGGCCTAAATACCTTAGCTCGTTTAAACAATAAAGAGTTATAACAGAATGGATACAGAAATAAAATATAACATCATTAAATAATTTTTCGTATTTGTATAAAAACACGGGGTGAAACCCGCGGGTATAACCTAGTATGTAAATATTTTAAGAAATTAAAAAGGGCACTTAAAAGGCGAAAACTTTAAGTAGAATGGTAAATGGGGTACGAAAAATTCAGGTACTTAGGCGGGTTGGGTAAATAAGCGGGAGGTTTAAGAGAGGTGCTGTGTGATCGGTATGTAAACCGGTAACACAATTTAATGGGTTTAATAATATAATAGATTGGCGCTTACACATATGTTAGTGTTTGGCCGAGCTTCTCCTCCGATTTGTGGCGTGCGCCTTGATGTTGTCACACAAAGCGGACGGACCTACAGTTTTACGCCGACTCCGAACGGCGATGGTATTTTTATGAGAAGCGGTTTTTCATGGCAGAAATACACTCGGAGGTTTGCCATCGCCTGCCGAGGGACGACCGCTGTTAAGAAAAAACCTTTTTTCTATATTTTTTGCGATGTTGCTTTGACCAGGGTTTGAACCCAGGTGCTGCGGAGTGGAAGCGCGCACTGCTTACCACTACATCACAGCGGCCGACGAATGGGTTTAGCTTCCTACATAAAGGAGATATATCGCAAAAACTGGCATTTGAACAATCAGTGGTATAAGAGATAAAGCTTATACAGAATAGATTTTGACGATTTTCTCAGTAGACTTTATTATTTATAAAAAAGCTTAGGAAATTTATCGGTTTTAGCTGTCCAAATAAAGGAGTTTTACAGTAAAACCCCATATCTGAACAATCAGTTGCAGGGACCGTAACGGTTATGCTTTTTTTTTATCAAAAAAGTAAAAAAAAAGTTGAAAATTGACTTTAATTTTTTCGGTCATATATAAAAGTTAAGATATGACTTTTATTTTTTCGGTCAAAAACAAAAGTTAACACTTGACTTTTATTTTTTCGATCAAATTTTAAAAGTTAAAATATGAGTTTTGTTTTTTCGGTCAAAAATAAAAGTTAAAATTTTACTGTTATTTTTTCATTCAAATATAAAAGTCAAAACTCGACTTTTATTTTTTCCGAAGATTGGGTTCGAAAAGCATTTATGGAAATAGGCACCTATAAGGAGAAGCGCATTGATGTTGATAAGGACCTTATGAATTACTGGGAGAGTAAAAAAATTAGATATATACGACTAAGAGATCTGGCATGCATTATACATCAAGCGCCAGCGACAGAAGTTAGTGTAGAAGGCGTGTTCGCAGCACTAAGCTTATTCTTAGTGATTTGCGATACAATTTGTCGGAGCAGAACTTGGCAGCTATGTATATTAATTGTTAAATTAAATTCCGAATCATTCCTGTAAAAAGGTGAATAACTTAAAGCTTAAATTAAAGAAACTCAATATATTTACAGAAGATAGAAAACTGCAATTGAAAGGGTGTGCATTTTTATTAAAACATATTTTATTGTGAATATGAAAACTGCTATTTTGACCGAAGAAATAAGTCAGATTTAACTTTTATAATTGACCAAAAAAATAAAAGTCAAATTTTAAGTTATATATTTTACCGAAAAAGTAAAAGTAAATTTTTAGCTTTTATTTTTGACCGAAAAAATATGAGTAAAATCTTAAGTTTTATATTTGACCGAAAATATAAAAGTCCAGTTTTAATTTTTACTTTTGACTGAAAAAATAACGGTTAATTGCTGACTTTTTTGAAACAAGTAAAGTAAAAGTAATTAAATCATATAGGATTAAGATTCCTTGGCTAACAAGCATCACATTGCTATACACAAATGTTAAAAAGACCAATTCTTTCCGACTAACTTTTTGAATTGAAATTTTTGAAAATAACTATTATTTTCTATCTCTGATCAGTTGTATGGAAGCAATAAATAAGTTATAGTGACACGATCTTTGTTAATTTTAGTGTAAACTTTCTGTTGATAATGAGTGAAAATAGTGCAAAATTTCATGTTTTCAGCTGCATATATGGAGAAGTTATAACAAAGAATCTCATAT